>NC_063442.1:5353185-5540230 GCF_020379485.1 Brassica napus
AAACTTCATAATACTCCTAAATTGGTTTGGATAACTATATGTATAAAATCGGCCTTTTCCAGGAAAAGAAAAAACGGAGACAACAAAGTTCCAAACCTCTTTGACCTTCATCATATGTTAGTGAAGGATGCAACTATGATTAAAACAAAATTTTGAATTTTTGAATTTTCTCAAAAATCTATGGGCTAACCTCTACGAAAATACTGATTTTTTCGGTAAATGCTCGAATAATGAACCAATGATCTTTGGGGTTGTTTTAAATTTCTAAACACATTCTACACTTGTTTTAATGTATATTAAACTCATTTTCATGTTAACATGGATATCGTTTTAATTTTTTGTCAATTAATTAGTAAAACTTCATACTACTCCCTAAATGGTGGACTAACCACTATAAAATCGCTATTCTCTAGAAAAACGGAGAACAAAAGGTCCAAGCCTCTTTGACCTTCATCATATGTTAGTGAAGGATGCAACTATGCATTTAAATAGAATTAATATTTTTGAATTTTCTCAAAATCTATGGTTAACCCCTACAACGAAAATACTTAATTTCGGTAAATGCTCTAATACTGAAACCTATGCTTTGGTGTTGTTTTAAAAAATTTCTAAACACATTTAAATTTTATAATGTATATTAAACTCTCTTCCATGGTACGTTGGCATCGTTTTAATTTTTGTCAATTAATTTAGTAAAACATCATAATACTCCCTAAATTGGTGGACTAACCACTATAAAATCGCTATTTTCTAGGGAAATGGAGACAACAAAAGTCCAAACCTCTTTGACCTTCATCATATGTTACTGAAGGATGCAACTATGCATTAAAACAGATTTATCATATTTTTGAATTTTTCTCAAAATCTATGGGCTAATCCCTACGAAAATACTGAATTTTTCGGTAAATGCTCTAATAATGAAGCATATGATCTTTGGGATTGTTTTAAAATTTCTAAACACATTCTACATTTGTAGTAATGTATATTAAACTCATTTTCATGGTACATGGGTATCGTTTTAATTTTTTGTCAATTAATTTAGTAAAACTTCATAATACTCCATAAATTGGTGACTAACACTATAAAATCGCTATTTCTAGGGAAAAGGAGACAACAAAGTTCCAAACCTCTTTGACCTTCATCATATGTTATGAAGGATGCAAATATCCACTAAAACAGAATTTTCATATTTTTAAATTTTTCCCAAAATCTATGGGTTAACCAACCCCCTACCAAAATACTGAGTTTTTCGGTAAAGGCTCTAATAATGATGAAGCTATGATATTGGGTTGTTTTAAATTTCTAAACACATTCTACATTTGTATTAATGTATATTAAACTCTTTCATGGTACATGGGCATCGTTTAATTTTTGTCAATTAATTTAGTAAAACTTCATAATACTCCCTAAATTGGTGGACTAACCACTATAAAATCGTATTTCTCAAAAAAACGGAGACACAAAGTTCCAAACCTCTTTGACCTCATCATATGTTAGTGAAGGATGCAACTATGCATTAAAAAAAAATTTTCAATTTTTGAATTTTTCTCAAATCTATGGCTAACCCCTACGAAAATACTGAATTTTCGGTAAATGCTCTAATAATGAAGCCTATGATCTTTGGGGTGTTTAAAATTTCTAAACACATTCTACTTGTATTAATGTATATTAAACTCATTTTCAGTACATGGATATCGTTTAATTTTTTGTATTAATAATTAGTAAAACTTCATAATTTCCTAAATTGGTGGACTAACCACTATAAAATCGCTATTTTCTAGAGAAAACGGAGACAAAAAGGTTCCAAACCTCTTTGACCTTCATCATATGTTAGTGAAGGATGCAACTATGCATTAAAACAGAATTTTAATATTTTAAATTTTTCTCAAAATCTATGGGTTACCCCTACGAAAATATTGATTTTTTCGGTAAATGCTCTAATATGAAGCTATGATCTTTGGTGTTGTTTTAAATTTTTAAACACATTCTAAATTTTTATTAATGTATATTAAACTCTCTTTCATGGTACATGGCATCGTTTAATTTTTTGTCAATTAATTTAGTAAAACTTCATAATACTCCCTAAATTGGTGGACTAACCACTATAAATCGCTATTTTCTAGGGAAATGAGACAACAAAAAGGTCCAAACCTCTTTGACCTTCATCAAATGTTAGTGAAGGATGCAACTATGCATTAAAACAGATTTTCATATTTTTGAATTTTCTCTCAAATCTATGGGCTAACCCCTACGAAAATACTGAATTTTTCGGTAAATGCTAATAATGAAGCATATGATCTTGGGGTTTTTTTAAAATTTCTAAACACATTCTACATTTGTATTAATGTATATTAAACTCATTTTCATGGTACATGGCATCGTTTTAATTTTTGTCAATTAATTAGTAAAACTTCATAATACTCCCTAAATTGGTGGACTAACCACTATAAATGCTATTTTCTAGGGAAACGGAGACAACAAAAGTTCCAAACCTCTTTGACCTTCATCATATGTTAGGAAGGATGCAACTATGCACTAAATCAGAATTTTCATTTTTTTGAAATTTTCTCAAAATCTATGGGTTAACCCCTTCGAAAATACTGAATTTTTCGGTAAATGCTCTAATAATGAAGCATATGATCTTTGGGTTGTTTTAAAATTTCTAAACACATTCTACATTTGTATTAATGTATTAAACTATTTCATGGTATGGGCATCGTTTTAAGTTTTTGTCAATTAATTTAGTAAAACATCATAATACTCCCTAAATTGGTGGACTAACCAATATAAAATCGCTATTTTCTAGGGAAACGGAGACAACAAAAGTTCCAAACCTCTTTAACATTCATCATATGTTATTGAAGGATGCAACTATGCACTAAAACAGAATTTTCATATTTTTGAATTTTTCTCAAAATCTATGGGTTAACCCCTACGAAAATACTGAGTTTTTCGGTAAATGCTCTATATACTGAAGCGTATGATCTTTAGTTCTGTTTTAAAATTTCTAAACACATTCTACATTTGTATTAATGTATATTAAACTCCCTTCATTGGTACATAGACATCGTTTCAATTTTTTGTCAATTAAATTAGTAAAACTTTATAATACTCCCTAATTTGGTGGACTAACCACTATAAAATCGCTATTTTCTAGGGAAACCGAGACAACAAAAGTTCCAAAACTCTTTGACCTTTATCATATGTTAGTGAAGGATGCAACTATGCAGTAAAACAGAATTTTCATATTTTTGAATTTTTCTCAAAATCTATGGGTTAACCCTACAAAAATACTGATTTTTTAGGTAAATGCTCTAATAATGAAGCCTATGATCTTTGAGGTTATTTTAAAATTTCTAAACACATTCTACATTTGTATTAATGTATATTAAACTCTGTTTCATGGTACATGGGTATCGTTTTAATCTTTTGTCAATTAATTTAGTAAAACTTCTTAATACTCCATAAATTGGTGTACTAACCACTATAAAATCGCTATTCTCTAGAAAAACAGAGACAAAAAAGGTTTAAAACCTCTTTGACCTTCATCATATGTTAGTTAATGATGCAACTATGCATTAAACAGATTTTTCGTATTTTTGAATTTCTCTCAAAATCTATGGGATAACCCCTACGAAAATACTGAATTTGTCAGTAAATGCTCTAATAATGAAGCATATGATCTTTGGGGTTGTTTTAAAATTTCTAAACACATTCTACATTTGTAGTAATGTATATTAAACTCATTTTCATGGTAGATGGGCATCGTTTTAATTTTTTGTCAATTAATTTAGTAAAACTTCATAATACTCCCTAAATTGGTGGACTAACCATTATAAAATCGCTATTTTCTAGGGAAACGGAGACAACAAAAGTTCCAAAACTCTTTGACCTTCATCATATGTTAGGAAGGATGCAACTATGCACTAAAATAGAATTTTCATTTTTTTGAAATTTTCTCAAAATCTATGAGTTAACCCATTCAAAAATACTGAATTTTTCGGTAAATGCTCTAATAATGAAGCATATGATCTTTGGAGTTGTTTTAAAATTTCTAAACACATTCTACATTTGTATTAATGTATATTAAACTCTGTTTCATGGTACATGGGCATCGTTTTAAGTTTTTGTCAATTAATTTAGTAAAACTTCATAATACTCCCTAAATTGGTGGACTAACTACTATAAAATCGCCTTTCTCCAGAAAAACGGAGACACAAAAGTTCCAAACCTCTTTGACCTTCATCATATGTTAGTGAAGGATGCAAATATGCATTAAAACAAAATTTTGAATTTTTGAATTTTTCTCAAAATCTATGGGCTAACCCCTACGAAAATACTGAATTTTTCGGTAAATGCTCTAATAATGAAGCCTATGATCTTTGGGGTTGTTTTAAAATTTCTAAACACATTCTACACTTGTATTAATGTATATTAAACTCATTTTCATGTAACATGGATATCGTTTTAATTTTTTATCAATTAATTTAGTAAAACTTCATAATACTCCCTAAATTGGTGGACTAACCACTATAAAATCGCTATTCTCTAGAAAAACGGAGACAAAAAGGTTCCAAACCTCTTTGACCTTCATCATATGTTAGTGACGGATGCAACTATGCATTAAAATAGAATTTAATATTTTTGAATTTTTCTCAAAATCTATGGGTTTAACCCCCTACGAAAATATTGATTTTTTCGGTAAATGCTCTAATACTGAAACCTATGATCTTTGGTGTTGTTTTAAAATTTTTAAACACATTCTAAATTTTTAATAATGTATATTAAACTCTCTTCCATGGTTCGTTGGCATCATTTTAATTTTTTGTCAATTAATTTAGTAAAACATCATAATACTCCCTAAATTGGTGGACTAACCACTATAAAATCATTATTTTCTAGGGAAATGGAGACAACAAAAGGTCGAAACCTCTTTGACCTTCAATATATGTTACTGAAGGATGCAACTATGCATTTAAACAGATTTATCATATTTTTGAATTTTTCTCAAAATCTATGGGCTAATTAATCCCTACGAAAATACTGAATTTTTCGGTAAATGCTCTAATAATGAAGCATATGATCTTTGGGGTTGTTTTAAAATTTCTAAACACATTCTACATTTGTAGTAATGTATATTAAACTCATTTTCATGGTACATGGGTATCGTTTTAATTTTTTGTCAATTAATTTAGTAGAACTTCATAATACTTCATAAATTATGGACTAACCATTATAAAATCACTATTTTCTAGGGAAACGGAGACAACAAAAGTTCCAAACCTCTTTAACATTCATCATATGTTATTGAAGGATGCAAATATGCACTAAAACAGAATTTTTATATTTTTGAATTTTTCTCAAAATCTATGGGTTAAAGGCTCTAATAATGAAGCATATGATCTTTGGGGTTGTTTTAAAATTTCTAAACACATTATACATTTGTATTAATGTATATTAAACTTTGTTTCATGGTACATGGACATCGTTTTAATTTTTTGTCAATTAATTTAGTAAAACTTCATAATACTCCCTAAATTAGTGGACTAACCACTATAAAATCGCCTTTCTCCAGAAAAACGGACACACAAAAGTTCCAAACCTCTTTGACCTTCATCATATGTTAGTGAAGGATGCAACTATGCATTACAACAAAAAATTTGAATTTTTGAATTTTTCTCAAAATCTGTGGGCTAATAATGAATTTTTCGGTAAATGCTCTAATAATGAAGCCTATGATCTTTGGGATGGTTTTAAAATTTCTAAACACATTCTACACTTGTATTAATGTATATTAAACTCATTTTCATGTAACATGGATATCTTTTTAATTTTTTTATCAATTAATTTAGTAAAACTTCATAATATTCCCTAAATTGGTGGACTACCACTATAAAATCGCTATTCTCTAAAAAAACGGAGACAAAAAGGTTCCAAACCTCTTTGACCTTCATCATATTTTAGTGAAGGATGCAACTATGCATTTAAATAAAATTTTAATATTTTTGAATTTTTCTCAAAATCTATGGGTTAAACCTTACAAAAATAGTGAGTTTTCGGTAAATGCTCTATATATTGAAGCCTATAATCTTTAAATTTGTTTTAAAATTTAAAACCACATTATACATTTGTTTTAATGTATGATAATCTCTTTTTTATGGTACATGGACAACGTTCTAATTTTTTATCCATTAATTTAGCAAAACTGCAAATACTTCCTAAATCATTGGACTAACCACTATAACATTGCTATTCCCTAGAGAAACGGAGACAACAAAGGTTTCAAACCTCTTTGAAATTCATCATATGTTATTACATGATTCAACTATGCATTTAAACAGTATTGTCAAATTTTTTGAATTTTTCTCAAAATCTATGTGTACCCCCCTACGAAAATAGTGAGTTTTCGGTAAATACTCTATATATGAAACCTATAATCTTTAAATTTATTTTAAAATTTAAAACCACATTATACCTTTGTATTAATGTATGATAAACTTTTTTTTATGGTACATGGACATCGTTCTAATTTTTTATCCATTAATTTAGCAAAACTCCAAATACTCCCTAAATCATTGGACTAACCACTATAAAATTGCTATTCCCTAGAGAAACGGAGACAACAAAGGTTACAAACCTCTTTTAACTTCATCATATGTTATTCCATGATTCATATATGTATTAAAACAGTATCCTCAATTTTTTTGAATTTTTCTCAAAATCTATGTGTACCCTCCTACGAAAATAGTGAGTTTTCGGTAAATGCTCTATATATGAAGCCTATAATCCTTTAAATTTATTTTAAAATTTAAAACAACATTATACCTTTGTATTAATGTATGATAAACTTCTTTTCATGTTACATGGACATCGTTCTAATTTTTTATCCATTAATTTAGCAAAACTGCCAATACTCTCTAAATCATTGGACTAACCACTATAAAATTGTTATTCCCTAGAGAAACGGAGACAACAAAGGTTCCAAACCTCTTTGAAATTCATCATATGTTATTACATGATTCAAATATGTATAAAAACAGTATTTTCAATTTTTTATTTTTTTTTCAAAATCTATGTGTTAACCCCTACGAAAATAGTGAGTTTTCGGTAAATGCTCTATATATGAAGCCTATAATCTTTAAAAAAAATTTAAAATTTAAAACCACATTATACCTTTGTATTAATGTATGATATACTTCTTTTCATGGTACATGGACATCGTTCTAATTTTTTATCCATTAATTTAGTAAAACTGCAAATACTCCCTAAATTATTGGACTAACCACTATAAAATTGCTATTTTCCTAGAGAACGGAGACAACAAAGGTTCCAAACCTCTTTGAACTTCATCATATGTTATTAAATGATTCAACTATGTAATTAAACAGTATTGTCAAATTTTATGAATTTTTCTCAAAATCTGTGTGTACCCCCTTACGAAAATAGTGAGTTTTCGGTAAATGCTCTATATATTGAAGCCTATAATCTTTAAATTTGTTTTAAAATTTAAAACCACATTATACATTTGTATTAATGTATGATAAACTCCTTTCATGGTACATGGAAATCGTTCTAATTTTTTATCAATTAATTTAGCAAAACTGAAAATACTCCCTAAATCATTGGACTAGCCACCATAAAATTGCTATTCCCTAGAGAAACGGAGACAACAAATATTCCAAACCTCTTTGAACTTCATCCTATGTTATTACATGATTCAACTATGTATTAAAACAGAATTGTCATATTTTTTTTGAAATTTTTTCAAAATCTATGTGTTAACCCTAAGGAAATATTGAGTTTTCGATAAATGCTCTATATATTGAAGCCTATAATCTTTAACTATGTAATTAAACAGAGAGTTTTCGGTAAATGCTCTATATATGAAGCCTATAATCTTTAAATTTGTTTTAAAATTTAAAACCACATTATACCTTTGTATTAATGTATGATAAACTTATTTTCATGGTACATGGACATCGTTCTAACTTTTTATCCATTAATTTTGCAAAACTGCAAATACTCACTAAATCATTGGACTAACCACTATAAAATTGCTATTCCCTAGAGAAACAAGACAACAAAGGTTTCAAACCTCTTTGAAATTCATCATATGTTATTACATGATTCAACTATGCATTAAGTATTGTCAAATTTTATGAATTTTTCTCAAAATCTATGTGTACCCCCCTACGAAAATAGTGATTTTTCGGTAAATGATCTATATATGAAGCCTATAATGTTTTAATTCGTTTTAAAATTTATAACCACATTATACATTTGTATTAATTTATGATAAACTTCTTTTCATGGTACGTGGACATCGTTCTAATTTTTTATCCATTAATTTAGCAAAACTGCAAATATTCCCTAAATCATTGGGATAACCATTATAAAATTGCTATTCCCTAGAGAAACGGAGACAACAAATGTTCCAAACCTATTTGAAATTCATCATATATTATTACATGCTTCAAATATGTATTAAAACAGTATTCTCAAATTTTTTGATTTTTTCTCAAAATCTATGTGTACCCCCCCCCCTACGAAAATAGTGAATTTTCGGTAAATGCTCTATATATGAAGCCAATAATATTTAAATTAGTTTTAAAATTTGAAACCACATTTTACCTTTGTATTAATGTATGATAAACTTCTTTTTAAGGTACATGGACATCGTTCTAATGTTTTATCCATTAATTTAGCAAAACTGCAAATACTCCCTAAATCATTGGACTAACCACTATAAAATTGCTATTCCTTATAGAAACGGAGACAACAAAGGTTACAAACCTCTTTGAACTTCATCATATGTTATTCCATAACTCATATATATATTAAAACAGTATCCTCATATTTTTTGAATTTTTCTCAAAATCTATGTGTACCCCCCTACAAAAATAGTGAGTTTTCGGTAAATGCTCTATATATTAAGCCTATAATCTTTAAATTTGTTTTAAAATTTAAAACCACATTATACCTTTGTATTAATGTATGATAAACTTCTTTTCATGGTACATGGACATCGTTCTAATGTTTTATCCTTTAATTTAGCAAACTTGCAAATACTCCCTAAATCATTGGACTAACCACTATAAAATTGCTATTCCCTAGAGAAACGGAGACAACAAAGGTTCCAAACCTCTTTGAAATTCATCATATGTTATTACATGATTCAACTATGCATTAAAACAGTATTGTCAAATTTTATGAATTTTTCTCAAAATCTATGTGTACCCCTATGAAAATAGTGAGTTTTTGGTAAATGATCTATATATGAAGCCTATAATCTTTTAATTTGTTTTAAAATTTAAAACCACATTATACCTTTGTATTAATGTATGATAAACTTCTTTTCATGGTACATGGACATTGTTCTAATTTTTTATCCATTAATTTAGCAAAACTACAAATACTCCCTAAATCCTTGGACTAACCACTATAAAATTTATATTCCCTAGAGAAACGGAGACAACAAAGGTTCCAAACCTCTTTGAAATTCATCATATGTTGTTACATGATTCAACTATACATTAAAACAGTATTGTCAAATTTTTTGAATTTTTTCTCAAAATCTATGTGTACCCTACGAAAATAGTGAGTTTCGGTAAATGATCTATATATGAAGCCTATAATCTTTTAATTCGTTTTAAAATTTATAACCACATTATACATTTGTATTAATTTATAATAAACTCATTTTCATGGTACATGGACATCGTTCTAATTTTTTATCCATTAATTTAGCAAAACTGCAAATACTCACTAAATCATTAGACTAACCACTATAAAATTGATATTCCTTAGAGAAACGGAGACAACAAAGGTTCCAAACCTCTTTGAACTTCATCATATTTTATTACATGATTAAAATATGTATTACAACAGTATTCTCAATTTTTTTGAATTTTTCTCAAAATCTATGTGTACCCCCCCCCCTACGAAAATAGTGAGTTTTCAACAAATGCTCTATATATGAAACCTATAATCTTTTAATTCGTTTTAAAATTTTTAACCACATTATAAATTTATATTAATTTATGATAAACTTCTTTTCATGGTACATGGACATCGTTCTAATTTTTTATCCATTAATTTAGCAAAACTGCAAATACTCCCTAAATCATTGGACTAGCCACTATAAAATTGCTATTCCCTAGAGAAACGGAGACAATAAAGGTTCCAAACCTCTTTGAAATTTATAACCACATTATGTATTAGACTAACCACTATAAAATTGCTATTCCCTAGAGAAACGGAGACGACAAAGGTTCCAAACCTCTTTGAACTTCATCCTATGTTATTACATGATTCAACTATGTATTAAAACAGAATTGTCATATTTTTTGAATTTTTCTCAAAATCTATGTGTTAACAACCCCTACGAAAATATTGAGTTTTCGGTAAATGCTCTATATATTGAAGCCTATAATCTTTAAATTTTTTTAAAATTTAAAACCACAATATAATTTTGTATTAATGTATGATAATCTCTTTTTCATGGTACATGGACATCGTTCTAATTTTTTATCCATTAATTTAGCAAAACTGCAAATACTCCCTAAATCATTGGACTAACCACTATAAAATTGCTATTCCTTAGAGAAACGGAGACAACAAAGGTTCCAAACCTCTTTGAAATTCATCATATGTTATTCCATGATTCATATATGTATTAAAACAGTATTCTCAAATTTTTTGAATTTTTCTCAAAATCTATGTGTACCCCCCTACGAAAATAGTGAGTTTTCGGTAAATGATCTATATATGAAGCCTATAATCTTTAAATTTGTTTTAAAATTTAAAACCACATTATACCTTTGTATTAATGTATGATAATCTCCTTTTCATGGTACATGGACATCGTTCTAATTTTTTATCCTTTAATTTAGCAAAACTGCAAATACTCCCTAAATCATTAGACTAACCACTATAAAATTGCTATTCCCTAGAGAAACGGAGACAACAAAGGTTTCAAACCTCTTTGAACTTCATCATATGTTATTCCATGATTCATATATGTATTAAAACAGTATTCTCAAATATTTTGAATTTTTTTCAAAATCTATGTGTACCCCCCTACCAAAATAGTGAGTTTTCGGTAAATAATCTATATATGAAGCCTATAATCTTTAAATTTGTTTTAAAATTTAAAACCACATTATACCTTTGTATTAATGTGTGATAATCTCCTTTTCATGGTAAATGGAAATCGTTCTAATGTTTTATCCATTAATTTAGCAAAACTGCAAATACTTCCTAAATCATTAGACTAACCACTATAAAATTGCTATTCCCTAGAGAAACGGAGACAACAAAGGTTTCAAACCTCTTTGAACTTCATCCTATGTTATTACATGATTCAACTATGTATTAAAACAGAATTGTCATATTTTTTGAATTTTTCTTAAAATCTTTGTGTTAACCCCTACGGAAATATTGAGTTTTCGGTATATGCTCTATATATTGAAGCCTATTATCTTTAAATTTGTTTTAAAATTTAAAACCACAATATAATTTTGTATTAATGTATGATAATCTATAGTACCCCCCCTACGAAAATAATGAGTTTTCGGTAAATGCTCTATATATGAAGCCTATAATCTTTTATTTCGTTTTAAAATTTATAACCACATTATACATTTGTATTAATTTATGATAAACTATTTTTCATGGTATATGGACATCGTTCTAATTTTTTATCCATTAATTTAGAAAAAACTGCAAATACTCTCTAAATCATTGGACTAACCACTATAAAATTGCTATTCCCTAGAGAAACGGAGACAACAAAGGTTACAAACCTCTTTGAACTTCATCATATGTTATTTCATGATTCATATATGTATTAAAACAGTATTCTCAATTTTTTTGAATTTTTCTCAAAATCTATGTGTACCCCCCTACGAAAAGAGTGAGTTTTCGGTAAATGCTCTATATATTGAAGCCTATAATCTTTAAATTTGTTTTAAAATTTAAAACCACATTATACATTTGTATTAATGTATGATAATCTCCTTTTCATGGTACATGGACATCGTTCTAATTTTTTATCCATTAATTTAGCAAAACTGCAAATACTCCATAAATCATTGGAATAACCACTATAAAATTGCTATTCCCTAGAGAAACGGAGACAACAAAGGTTCCAAACCTCTTTGAAATTCATCATATGTTATTACATGATTCAACTATGCATTAAAACAGTATTGTCAAATTTTTTGAATTTTTCTCAAAATATATGTGTACCCCCCTACGAAAATAGTGAGTTTTCGATAAATGATCTATATATGAAGCCTATAATCTTTTAGTTTGTTTTAAAATTTATAACCACATTATACATTTGTATTAATTTATGATAAACTCCTTTTCATGGTACATGTAAATCGTTCTAATTTTTTATCAATTAATTTAGCAAAACTGCAAATACTCCCTAAATCATTGGACTAACCACTATAAAATTGCTATTTCCTAGAGAAACGGAGACAACAAAGGTTCCAAACCTCTTTGAACTTCATCATATTTTATTACATGATTCATATATGTATTAAAACAGTATTGTCAAATTTTTTGAATTTTTCTCAAAATCTATGTGTACCCCCCCCCCCCTACGAAAATAGTGAGTTTTCGGTAAATGCTCTATATATGAAACCTATAATCTTTAAATTTGTTTTAAAATTTAAAACCACACTATACCTTTGTATTAATGTATGATAAACTTTTTTCATGGTACATGGACATCGTTCTAATTTTTTATCCATTAATTTAGAAAAACTGCAAATACTCCCTAAATCATTGGGATAACCACTATAAAATTTCTATTCCCTAGAGAAACGGAGACAACAAAAGTTCCAAACCTCTTTGAAATTCATCATATGTTATTACATGATTCAACTATGCATTAAAACAATATTGTCAAATTGTTTTGAATTTTTCTCAAAATCTATGTGTACCCCCCTATGAAAATAGTGAGTTTTCGGTAAATGATCTATATATGAAGCCTATAATCTTTTAATTTGTTTTAAAATTTATAACCACATTATACATTTGTATTAATTTATGATAAACTCCTTTTCATGGTACATGTAAATCGTTCTAATTTTTTTATCAATTAATTTAGCAAAACTGTAAATACTCCCTAAATCATTAGACTAACCACTATAAAATTGCTATTCCCTAGAGAAACGGAGACAACAAAGGTTCCAAACCTCTTTGAACTTCATCATATTTTATTACTTGATTCATATATGTATTAAAACAGTATTGTCAAATTTTTTGAATTTTTTTCAAAATCTATGTGTACCCCTAATGTAACTGGACAAGTTTTGTTAGTTTACAAATAATAAAGTAAAATTCATGGCCAAGATCAAATCAATATTTACGTTTTCTTGCAAGAGTTTGTGAAAGTGGCATACATGTAGTTGGGATCATATGAGTTTATTGTAATAATTTTTATCAGTACTCAATACCTTAATAAAAATAACTGCAAATTTTATTTAAAATAGAATGATTGTCCATTGTAGAAAGAGTGGTTATTGATTAACAATATATAGTATGTTTTGAAAAAAATATTAATTTTGGTGTTACTAGTGTAAAAATATAAGATTTTCCATAGATAGATACTCTCTCCGTATCACTTTAAGTGGTGTTTAGAGATTTTAATTTTGTTTCATATTATGTGATGTTCTCGTTATTCTAGATAAAATTTAATGTCATTAAAAAGTTGTGACCAATTATAAAATATTGTATTTTTTCTTATTGGTTAAACTAATTTTATTTTAATAGTTTTAACTGAAAGTTTGAATTGTTTATTTTAGTAAAAACAAACAAGCTCGTGATTATGGAATGTGAAACGCGAGGTTCAGAAATTCAGAAGGCCAGATCCTTGATTTTCTTAGCATATCTCAGAATGAATTCATTTCCTTGATAAAGTAATAAACAACTAATTGTAAGTATTTTACGTCGTTGTCCCTTCGGGGACATCCGATAAAATTGGAACCAAGTATTTTACGTTAATAAACTAAGAAAATGCGAAGAGGAAATTTAGCTTTCTCACTGCAGAAACAATTTATTGATCAAATCCCAATCTTTGAGAATAGTCTCTATGTTTCATGAGTACAGTTTTAGTCATTAAGTGTTTAAATCGAATTTTGTCATGTACGTATACGTACTAACAAAATACTATGCACACGTTTTACTACCACTAAAATTTAGGAATGTGTGCTATTTATTATACGTAAAAATAAACTAACAAAATAGTAAGAAATTTATTCAGCTAAACTTTGTTAATTTCAAATTATATATATATTAACGAACTTGCGTTACAAATTTGCAATAGAGAAATATTTTACATGTATGCATGGTGTTTGCATATTTATAGGGTGTTGATAAATGATAATCTCAAAGCACACAAAAACACTTAGGAGATTTTTTTTTTTTTTTTGAAACTCACTTAGGAGATTTCCAACCCATAACACCACTTTAATGTTAAAATCATACTATTTTAGTGTGGTTTCCAAACAAATCTTTTTTAAATCTCTAATACAACTCTAAAATTCTATTTTAATGAGATTTTTTTGCACAAAATATCTCCAACACAGCATTAAAAATTATATTATTTTAGTTTGTACTATATAAAGTCTTCTAAGTCGCGCTCTGATTTAATAATATGAAATGAGAAATTTGCAGGGACTTATTTTAGAAAAACAAAGTTGATGAACAAATTAAAGTTAGTCATCGAAAGTGCATGATCGTAGCATATATAGGGAAGGGGACTGGGAGGACAAGACATGACTGCAGGAGTCAGTGTCTCGTTTGCTGCGAGCAACTACGAAGAAAGACACTCTTCCTCTTCTTACAACTCTCGATCGTTCTTTTCATAAGACTACAAGTTTATAAAACATATAAACATATATCTTTAGTTTTGTTGGGTCGATCCACATTTTTTTATAAAACATATAAACATTTGATTTTTTTTTATCTTTTTGAACATTAAACATTTGTTTTTTAATAATTGTAAACAACAACTTTCGAGGAAGTCATGAGAACAATCCACGAACGTGGGCATCAATAGACGCATGGCTCCATGTCATTGCCCCTCCTCCCTCCGGCAACGCGTGCCTCTTGCGCTCTCTCTCTCTCCCTCTCTCCAATTGCGTTGTTGAAACCCACATTAGTGAGCACGTTTGTTTCTTTATTGTGGTTATAGAAATAAAATTATTAGCTAGTTTTTTTCTTGCATAAACTTTGCAAATTACTAGCTAATTGTCACATGTTACATGTAACATATATAACAGGTCGTTACATTTGTAAATACCAATATATATACTTATTATATGGAGACTGGTTAATTTGGTTAACAAAATTAGAAGAAAGAGGGTTAGTGGCTAGGTTTGTAATCTGATTTTAACATAATATATTTATCTAAATACTTCTCCTTTTTCTCATCAACTGTTCAACTGTTCAACTGTTAGTGCTTATACATATCATCAAACATGTATGCAGGGGCGGACGCAGAGAGGAGTTGGGTGTGGCCCTTGCCCCACACAAAATTTTGTATTTTCTTCAGTAATTAGCTTATAATTTATCTAAACGACCTTAATGTATATATTCTTTATAATGTGTGCCCCATACTCATTAAGTTGCTGGATCCGCCCCTGCATGTATGTACTCATGAACATAAGTACATAACGTTGCGAGTAAAACCCTACGAAATAGGAAACTCGCTTGGAGACTATGCAAGTGGTTTGAACTCCAGTAACAAGTCCTTAAAGCTCTATCTAAATTCATCTAATAGTGAAGCAAATGAAAGCCAAAACATCCATCCGGACGATCTATCATACAAACCATATATATTGAATTTGTCGCAAAAAACTATACCGATTACGCTAAAAGGGGTGATTCATCATCAAAAACACAATACAGAAGAATTCCCAATATCTTATTTTTATGTACATTGATGATTTCTTAATGATCTCTCATCGTAATATTTAATTATGATTAGTGAGTTGTAAACGATTTGACACCGTTCTCGTTACAAACACTAAGAATTTGACTTTATATAGAAGATAAATTAACACAAAACGGCCAACTCTAAAGCCATGTGGCATATTAAATTTAAATTTGACATAACATGTAAACTCAACGGGATAATAGTTTTAGATTTTAGAAGAATAAAAGTCGGACCAGGAACATTTAACCAGAAAACGTTTTATAACATAATACTAATAATTATTGTAATTATTACATATAGAAGAATTATTTGGTCACTTTTATGTGTGTTCGTAGATACGGTAGAGATCAGATTCTGTTGGGACAGTTTTAAGTCCTTTGAACAGTTCGAAAGGACATCCTCGACCAAAATCCTACGGCTAAGATCTCTCTTCCCATACTATTCTAGCATACCTACGTAGGGATTATACATATTAGTAATCATACTTCTTTCTTTGTATAGTGAATTAATTATAAATATATTAAGACAACTGGGTTTGTTGATTTGTTAGTCTGGCTTGCATGTGCTTCAAACTCAGCAAGATTTAAGACATTCCGCGTTACTTCTTAATCAGCATTATTATCGAATCATATTTTTATAAAGTATTGTAATTTATTAGATGTAAAGTCTCCAACAACCACTAAATTCACCACTTATTTAATTCACATTTATTTGACAATGAATACAAACACACTTGCAAGGATTTTACAAAACAAAAAGAAACTCTACCAAGTTCCGATTATTAGCTATTCATGATATATATCAAGATGGTTACATAGTATATAATTTCGGACCAACAATAAAAAAAAAACATGATTCATATATAGACATATATAAACCTTAAGTCATGAATATTATTGTTATTCTAAACTTTATGGATGAATTTTGATAATGTGGATATGTGATGGATCTGAAATTGAATCTAATATTGTCTCATCTGTCAAGCATGTATGTCTACAATTATGTAGACATACATATATAAATATGTAAACAATCACTTTAATTTTTGTGATATGGGAGAAAAAGATTAATCAACGCTTTCAAAAACAAATGATTACTTAAACCCTTTTTATAATCATTAAATTAGAGCACATTCTTTAAAAACCAGTATATACAACTACGAAGAATGTGAGTCACCAATTCAAATCTCTTCTGCTTGATCTCAAGCTCATTATTCTCTTCATAAACAGACGCCTTCTAATGTTCTTCATCATATTTTTCCATCATAGAATCAGCTTCTAAAGCTATAATTGGTTCAGGTTAGTAATAATAATCCTTCTAATTATCTTTTATTAGTTTGATAATATTTGTTTTCATTTCTTCATCAGTTTGTTGTATATAAATCAATAGTTAAATTCACTTCGATTGAACACCTCTATTATTAATCGCACCAAACTTGACATCAATTCTTACTGTAAAAACCAGAAAAGTCCATAAGAATGTAAGCGAATCATATTAATGAAAAGACAAGATTAACATGCGTGTAAGAGAGAACATGAACCACCAAATTGATTTTTGAAAGTACGATAAATATGTGTGAGATTTTCTAGATACATGAAGATATTTTTGTGCATGTGTGCTCAGATCTATAACATAAGTGGCTAAAAATTGCAGAATCTAAATCAAGTACTAGCTGACAAAAGTCAGTATATATATTCTTTTTTTGTCACAGGTTATTACAAAGCGAAGTTCCAAGTTCGTTAATCTTCTTGAGATCTTGACATTCCTTGGAACATGGAGAAGCTTCTTAATCCTTACGAAAAGCAATACATGAAAATGGCTATGCTCAAACATGAAGAAACTTTCAAGCAACAGGTAATATAATTACTGATCATCATTAGTAGATTCTAATCTATTTCAGCCTACGTCATCATATATATGAAAATGAAAATAAATATATGTTTCAAATGCATTTTCAGGTAAATGAACTTCATAGGCTATATCAAGTCCAGAAGATCTTGATGGAAAACATGCAGATCAACAAGGGAAATAATGTAAGCTCAGGACTAGAGACTTTCAACAGAACAGTTGACCATGAGACTGACCGGTTGGCGAGAAGAGATTCCGGTGGTAATAATACAGATATTATGGACGAGAGTGAGATCGAGCTAACGCTTGGACCTTCATGCTACAGTGGTGAGTTGATGAGAATGAACAAGAAGAATAAGAACTCTTTGCCGGAGATGATTGACGAAAATTTAAATTCCGATGGCTGGAGTTTCTGGTCGTCTTCGACAGGGTCAAGCAATAATAATCACAACAATCTTGAAGAACAAGTAATCCAAGAGAAGTTGATGAAACATCAGAATCAGAAGCAGCCATGGCTTCGAGCATTGACCTTGAATATTATTTAATAGTATATAATATTCATATTAACTAGTATATTCTGAAATAGATTTGCATTTTTTTTTCTTTTTCCAATTTAGTAGGGTTTTTTTTTTTTTAACACGCCTCTTATCAGGTGCTCTTTTTAAGGTTTACAAGGATTTTCTTCTTTTTAGTAGTTATTTTCTAGGTTTCTTGTATGTCTAACTTTGCTTTTTTTTTGAAACTAATGTCTTACTTTGGTTAGGAAGATATTAATTATTTCTGAGTTCAACAGAAATGTGCATTGCCAGACATTGTCATATTCAGATTATAGTTATATATATATCTACATAAGGTTCGATCTTTACATTATACACACAAAATGGAAAAAGAAATTGTATTATTTTTATTATAATTAGTAATAAATGAACAATAGAGAAGAAGATACAAAAGGGGCCAATGATGAAGTGGTTGTGGGACAAGAACATGCACTTCGTACTGGCATGTTCCCTTCAGACTTCAAGCATCGCCTACTTCCTCTGATTTAGTTCGGATAATTATATTATAATTTCCAAAATAAAGGAAATAATTATATTATATACATGACCCACAATCTTGTGTGAGATCATTGTCAGCTTTAGAATCCCAAGTTCTCGGTATCTAACTATGTATGATATATCCTCAGAAGCTCCATAGGTAAAGTTTATCTTACATATCTCAACTGTACATATATGGCTGTAAATGGTGTAATTGTAATATTTTGATGAATTGAACAAGCTGAAATTACTTGTTACAAAAAAAAAAGAAGAAGATGAAATTACTTTCATTCAAGAAGACATTACCAGCTTTATGTACAAACAAAAGAAATCAAATGTCTATAAGTTGAAGACAAAATAAAAGATCCCTTGAAGCAAAACTTAGATGTCCAACAAAAATTAAAATATATTCATATGTTTATACTTTATATATTATATGTTTTCAAGAGATGGAGTGTCTACGGTCTTTAGGTTTTTGTAAAACTCACTAGTTATTAGATCTCTTGTTGCTGTTGCTGTTGTTGTCATGAAAATATCTCTCTTGGCTTCTTACTACTAGGTACTTGGGACAGATATGATTTAGTTGCGTATCTAAACAAGTACCCGTTAGAACTTGAACAACAACTTGAAGCACTCGTTGGACGGTATGCAAATATTTTTGTATAGACCTATGAGCTTTCTGTGTGTGTTTCCTTGTAATAATGAGCTAAAAGCTAAGACAATAGTATGCTGAATCATTCTGGTTCAATGGAACACAAACACAGACACAGTAGGAAACCTTGGTCCAAATTCATCAACACAGATAATCAGCACCTAGTCTCACCTGAGGTTTACTATTTGTTCTTTGTTCAGAAAACGGTTTTAGTTGGGGTTATAACAGGTTGTATCTTTAAAGTTTAAATCATATAGGCGATTGGTTTCATGGGACAAGGTGCTCCGGTATGATCATCTTTATTCAATCACATTTAATTTTAAGGTAAACAGATATATGATTTGATCATTTGATGAAACAGGGGCACGCTTACTTGGCGCAAGTTAGGGAAGCAGAAATGAGAAGTCAATGAAACTCGGAGATATCTGTCTGAAAAGCTTTCTGGCTATGATGAATTGTAGTGTTTTTATCTTTTCTTCAAGTGTTTTAAACAAGAGCCATGTTTTCTTTTTAATTCCACGTCTAATATGTTAAAAAAGTTAATTACACGTATGTTTGAATCAGAAATTATATATTATTTAAAAAGATAGAAATGGGCCTTTCCAGTGGAAGCCGAACTATAATTAACAAGATAAGAGGAGATGCTCGTGGCAACAGAGTGAGGTTCCCGCGAGAACTGCGTGCAAAGGAGCATCTGCCACGTGGCGGGATAGACACTCCACATGTCAGAAAAAACCAGAATTAAAAAAACATATTTGATTATTATATAAGTTTTTTTTTTCTGGCTCTGCAGTGCTTGACGTCTTTCAGGTGCTCTGCGCCACTTACCTTAAATCTTCTTCAATCAACGCTATTCTTTACTCACAAGGGAACTCAAACCATCCAGATAGCTCAATGCTCAGATTAAACGCTAATTACCCTTTCTTTCCCAACAAACCCCACCGAGTTTGTAATAGAAAGCTCGGGACTTACTATGATTCTTCGTCGATGTTTAAACATGGCGGAGTTGGCGATGATGGCGATAAGAAGAAGCTGTTTCTAAGAGTTTCTGTGAAAGCAATGAAGGAAGAAGGTAACGGAAGTGGAAGCATGAGTTTCTCTGGACAAAGCTGGGATCCAAGTTCTGAGATACAAGTTCCTTCAGAACAGAGACCTGTAAGGATTATATTTCTTTTTTGTCTTTTTTTTCCCTTCTAATTAAAGATTTAAGGTTTTTAATAATAATACCTTTTTTTTTTGCTGGGTGCTTAGGTGAATGAGTATTCGTCTTTGAAGGAAGGGATGTTGTATTCATGGGGAGAATTGGCTCCAAGCCAGTTTTTTCTTCGTCTTGGTGGTCTTTGGCTTGTGACTTTCACTGTTCTTGGTGTTCCCATCGCAGCTGCTAGCTTTAATCCTTCCAGAGTGAGCTTCCAATCCTTTTAGCCTCTCTCTGCCATATGAAGATGTGTGTTTATACACTCTTTTTTACATATTAGAATATAATTTCCTTGAAAAATGTTGCAGGAACCTTTGAGGTTTGCTATAGCTGCAGGGACAGGAACCTTGTTCCTGGTTTCATTGATTGTCTTGAGAATTTACCTGGTATTTAATAGACTTCCCTTGCTTCTCCCCAGCTTACATAATTTCTGATGGATTCCAAGGAAGTTTTGACTGATTTGTTGTTAGGGATGGAGCTATGTTGGAGATAGATTACTTTCTGCGGTTATTCCATACGAAGAGAGCGGATGGTATGATGGCCAAATGTGGGTTAAGCCACCTGAGGTTTGTATTTCAAATCCCTTTCCTTTGCTAATCTAGACAAGACAAAAAACCAAGATACTGATTAGATAAGTACTGTGACTTTACATTTGTGTTTCTTAGGTATTGGCTCGGGACAGGTTGTTAGGTTCTTACAAGGTAAATATTGTTATATGGCAATATTTCTTATTCAATCAATGCTGAAAAGAGACCCAGCCTACACTTGTGACTTTCAGGTGAAGCCAGTAATCAAGATGCTGAAACAAACATTAGTTGGAACAGGAGCTTTACTCGTTTCAGCATTCGTGCTATTCGTCTTTGCAACACCAGTCGAGGATTTCTTTAAAACCACTCTAGGATCCAACGATGAGGTTTCTATTTCAAGAATCAACAACAACAGGTTCAATATGAGGTACTAACATATATCTTCAAACAAACTATTAGATTTTCTAGCTTTTGTTGCAAGCAAACTCACCTCATTTCATTACATACATATTCAGGAAAGAACAATTGCTTCGGTTGCCAGTAGATGTTGTGACCAATGATGACTTGGCAGCCGCGGCGGCTGAGGCTGCTGATGGAAGACCGGTATATTGCAGAGACCGTTACTACCGTGCATTAGCCGGTGGTCAATACTGCAAATGGGAAGATCTTGTTAAATAGTTGTCAAAATATTGAATGAGGACACCATCATTTTCTCAGTTTTGATTAAAAATGGCTTATTTAAGCCTAAATCATCCCTAGATACTGTTACACGAATACATGATTATTCAATCGATGAGCCAAAACCTACTCGTGGCATTATTTCATCCAATAAAACGAACCGCACTGCCAGTCTTGAGGGCTCGAAAGCTTTGGCCCTAATACGGACCCAAATTCCAATCCCGCTGACCACTGGAGGTAAAATTTAACATCTGGGTTTCTCCAGCGTTCGGTGACCCGAGACGTACTATGGACACTCATCGCTAGTCTGAATCTATTTTGATAGAAACCAAAATATACTGAGTTATTCAAAAAAAATTAAAACACTAAATTATACAGTTCAAATTCAACACTAAACCCTAGATTAGGATCCAAATAAATCTTTCACCGGATGAACAGATGCATGGCTCACACTCATTTGCTTCTCTTTTCAAATAAAATTTTTGGGGAAACAAACTAAGCGATGAGTAGAGCTTATTGATGAGTTTCCCTTTTGAATACTCTCACACTTCAAATCTAATTTCAAATTCTTATAAGGTAAAACTTTTCTGGCTAGATTTCAACTAGTAGTTTCCGTTCAGAGGGAGAAAATGAGATCCAATTCTTATATTCACTTAGTCTTAATGGTTTTTTTTAATCAAACCTATAAACCATTTTTATGGTCTCAAACAAGTCGCAGTCAATATCAAAACGACCAGAGGTAAACTTATGTTCACAGTCACCTACAAAACATCTTTATAGTCTCAAACAAGTCACATCCATTAATATGTCCAGCATAATAATCAGTGTGACTTGATATATTATTTCATGTTGAACATTGGTAAACTTATGTGAACAAAAGTCTTTATTTTTTTGTCTTTGAACAGAAGTCTACAAAACATTAAATTTACAAAAAAAAAAAGAAATTAGAGAAAAATCAAAACGAAAAACAAAAATGATCACTTTTCAAAGCAGGATAGTGGACAGAAGAGTCTAAGAGCACCTCCACTGAATTACAACAGTACACCACCAAATAATCTTGTAGTTGAGCTATGAACTAAAAGGCTACATTCACTTATAGTCTTAGTGTCTTTTATTAAACCTATAAACCATGTTTATAGGTTCAAACAAGTTATAGTTAAAAAATGTCAATACTCATAATAGAAACTGAGAATAATAATCTCGAGATATTACTGAAATATAGTAATCAGAGTAATTGGATAAATTATTTCATGTTGAACATAGGTAGACTTATGTGAACAAAAAGTGTTTAAGTTTTGTCTTCGGGCGAAGACAAGTCTTGAAAACCTTAAAATTTACCCAAAAAAAAAGAATAAATATAGAGAAAAATCAAAATGTGTGTGTGGAAAGCAGTCTAACAAACAAACAAAATATACTTAAAAGAAAATTGGATTTTACACAAGTACACCACCAAATAATCTTCTAGAGTAATATATTAAAATGCTATATTCACTTAGTGTATGTTTTTTGAACATCATAATGGTTTTCTGAATCCCTCATGGCATGATGATTTTATCAAACCTAAAACCGATCTTTATAATCTCAAACGAGCCACAGACTCACAGTAAATATCAGAATTAATGAGGTTAATACTAAACAAAACATAGAATCTCAAGATTATAAACCAATAATAGTCTCGAGATAATACCAACGTATAGTAATTAGTGTAACTGGATTATTATACGTTGGTATAGAGTCTATATATTCATGTTGAGCATAAGTCTTTAATTTTTGTCTTGATGAACAGAAGTCTACGAAGATTAAAATTTACGTAAAAAACAAATAATAAAGTTTGGAGACAATTCAAAAAGAAAGACAATGTGACCACTTTCAAAGCAGAACAGTGAACACAAGAGAGTAATAGAATCTCCTCACTCTCTATCACGACTCTATATAAACTCTCTCGCGTCTTCACATTTCCCACACAACTTACAAAACATGTCTTCTTCGTTTCTCTCCTCCACTGCTTCCTTCTTCATCGTTTTACTCTATCTGAGTTCCTTCCACGTCTCCGATGGAGCTCAACAATCTACTTACATCGTTCACATGGCTAAATCTCAGATGCCCTCGAGCTTCGACCACCACTCTCTCTGGTACGATTCCTCACTCCGGTCCGTATCAGAATCTGCTGAAATGCTCTACACTTACAACAACGCAATTCATGGATTCGCCACTCGGCTTACTCCCGAAGAAGCCGACTCGCTGATAACCCAACCTGGTGTCATCTCGGTTCAACCAGAGCAGCGGTACGAGTTACACACCACTCGTACTCCACTATTCCTCGGTCTCGACGTACACAATTCCGGCCTGTTCCCCGAAACCGGTCCATCTAGCGACGTCGTAGTTGGAGTTCTCGACTCCGGTGTTTGGCCAGAGAGCAAAAGCTTCTCCGACGAAGGATACGGCCCCATTCCGCCTACATGGAAAGGCGGCTGCGACGCTGGGACTAGATTCACCACGTCGCTCTGTAACCGCAAACTAATCGGAGCTAGATTCTTCGTTCGGGGTTACGAAGCAATTAATGGGCCAGTGGACGAATCCAAAGAGTCAAAATCGCCTAGAGATGACGACGGTCACGGAACACACACGGCGTCAACAGCAGCGGGATCAGTCGTGGAAGGAGCTAATCTTTTAGGCTTCGCTAATGGAACAGCTCGTGGGATTGCTTATCGCGCTCGAGTGGCTGCTTACAAAGTTTGTTGGAAAACTGGTTGCTTCAGCTCGGATATTTTAGCTGGAATGGATAAAGCCATCGAAGATAATGTCAACGTTCTGTCGATATCTCTCAGCGGTCCAAGGAGAGGCTATACAGATGCTACTGCCATTGGAGCATTCGCGGCCATGGAAAGCGGGATCTTTGTTTCCTGCTCGGCTGGTAATAATGGCCCCTTCTCGTTCAGTGTAGCGAACGTAGCTCCGTGGATTACTACGGTTGGTGCTGGTACATTAGATCGTGATTTCCCCGCGCTCGTGACTCTCGGCAACGGGAAAAAATATACTGGAGTTTCCTTGTTTAAAGGAGATGCTCTTCCCTCTAAATTGTTGCCGTTTGTTTACGCTGGGAATGCTAGTAACAATGCTACTTATGGAAATTATTGTTTCCCCGGAACACTAATTCCAGAGAAGGTAAAGGGGAAGATCGTTATGTGCGAGAAAGGAGGGGATAGGGTTGAGAAAGGGGAGGTAGTGAAAGCTGCGGGTGGACTCGGAATGATTCTTGCAAATACGGACTATGAGGGAGAAGAGCTTACGGCGAATGCTTTTTTGTTACCGGCTACTACTGTGGGAGAGAAAGCCAGTAATACTATCCGCAACTACGCCTTTACGGATCCGAATCCCACCGCTTCTATTGTGATCCAAGGAACGGTCGTCAACGTCAAGCCGTCTCCTGTGCTTGCATCTTTTAGCTCGCGAGGACCTAATCCCATAACGCCAAACATTCTCAAACCGGACTTGATCGCTCCTGGAGTCAATATCCTCGCCGCCTGGACCGGAGCTGTGGGACCGTCCGGACTAGCTTCGGATACTCGCCGCGTGGAATTCAACATCATCTCAGGAACGTCCATGTCTTGCCCTCACGTCAGCGGTTTAGCTGCTCTCCTCAAGTCCGTGCATCCCGAATGGAGCCCCGCGGCGATTAGATCGGCTCTCATGACCACTGCTTACAGTACCTACAAAGACGGACAACCGATCATTGACATCGCGACGGTTAAACCTTCAACGCCGTTCGGGCATGGTGCAGGACACGTGTCACCGACGACTGCCGTCAATCCAGGACTCATCTACGATCTAACGACGGTGGATTATTTAGGATTCCTCTGTGCACTGAAATACAATTCGTCGCTGATCAGAATCATATCGAGAGGCAATTACGCTTGCGACCCAAGCAAAACGTACTCCGTCGCTGATCTAAACTATCCGTCGTTTGCCGTTAACGTCGACGGGTCCAGCACGTACAAGTACACACGCACGGTCACAAACGTTGGAGGAGCTGGGTCATACTCGGTTAAAGTAACGTCGGAGACAACAGCAGTCAAGATTTCGGTTGAACCGGCGATTTTGAATTTTAAAGAAGTGAACGAGAAGAAATCTTATGAGGTAACGTTTACCGTTGACTCGTCTAAGCCGTCTGGGTCTAACAGCTTTGGGAGCATTGAGTGGTCAGATGGGAAACATGTGGTGGCCAGTCCCGTGGCGATTAGCTGGCCATAGGTGGTCGATTGTGACTAGCAGATATTGTAATGCTACTTTCATAAGAATTCTGTTTCGGTTAAACGGCATGCAGTCTGCTTTGTTGGTAATTTATCATGCGACTTGAATATTTAATGAAAACTATAAAAAAGGGTTAAGACTATTTTAGCTGGCTAGTGTGTTATGACTATTTCTATTTACTAGGCTGTGGACATTTATACTGACATTTATTAAATTAGTTTATGAGATACGAAATATACTAGGCATGCAATACTAGTTCATGATTAATTAATGGCCAATCTTCTCTTTTTTTTTGCTGAAATTAATGGTCAATCTTGATTCACGTTGCATGAATGTGAACCACTCTACGTAGGAAACTCTCAGCAATCAACTACCTCCAGTGTATCATAACAATGTGATTACGATAAGTATAAAAATATGAATCTAATAAGGTTGAAAAGACTCTAATTAAGATCTAATGATAACCAACACGAGGTTTCTATTTGAAGAACCAACGACAAGAAGTTTATCAATATGAGGTAATAAGGAGATCCATTGAAATACTTATCTTCAAACAAACTGTTAAAATGTAAAAACTATACTGTCTCGAGTAATAACGCGCCCACGCGCCCCTCTTCGTGCGACCTAGAAAGCGAAACCTAAAACCTTAATTCGATCTCGTCTCTCGACGGCTCAGCCGTTGACGCCTCCTCCTTCCGGTGAATCACCAAGCTATTACCGGCGGGGAACTCTCTCGATCAACTCCTCTCACATCTCCGGCGATCTCTCATCATGGAGCTTCTTGAGACTCTACGTTCCGGAATCGAAGGTGTTAATGGTGAAGAGGATCAAGTGGAGGTTCAGACCAACATCATCTCTGACTCAGGAACTAGGATCTCTTGCAAGGAGAAGATTAACACCCTGAACTCCGACAAGCTTCAAGTCCCTTTGACGGTCACGCCTGACTCTTCTTTACCAACTTCTTGTGCTTTTGGAGAAGCATCAACGGAGGTGGGCCACACGATTTCAAAAGCTACTTCTTCTGTGCTCGCGGGTCTGGCTTTGCCTCAGCCTCAGCTCCAAGGAGCTTGGACTAAACCGCTGTTAATAACTGGAGCTACAGAAAGTTTAACTTTGTTTTCTGATAGCCCTGCAGCGGAAAACTCTGAATGGCCGGCTCTTTCAACCAGGGATATAGGTAGGAAGAAGAATCAGTCTTCCGTAGACAGAACAAAGGCTGTGCAACAAACGAAACGAGTTGATTCTTCCTCGACTCAAAGAGTAAAGCTTCCTACTGATAAGACCCGGTTTCCTTGGGCTGCTCAAATGAACCCACAAACAAGGAATCTCCATCGCGTGACAGTACCCGAATATATGGAGGATGGCACTCCTAAGGTAACTATTCCGGATCATGTACTACTCCATGGTTTACAAAACCATAGGGAATATGTGATAGGACAGTTTTACCGCTGTCTGGTACCATCTGGTGGGTTAGTGTATGCTGTTCTGAATAGGATTTGGGGTAGAAAATGTGAGATTTTCGTCAGGAAGATTAGTGAATTCTCTTATATCTTCCACATCCCAGATGAATCTACTAGAAAATTTGTTCTCCAGCGTAGCTTATGGCATGTGGATGATTGCCTCATGTTTGTTGCTCCTTGGACTTCTTCGGAAACTTTAACCCTTCCTGAAATTTCATCAATTCCGATTTGGGTCACGCTCAAAAACATCCCCAGCACTCTATATTCCATCCTAGGAATCGAATGGATTGCTTCAGGAGTAGGAGAACCAATGTTATCTTACAAACCGTGGTTAGATCCAACTATGATAGGAGAAGCTAAGATTATGGTGGAAGTTGAGTTAGATAAACCTTTCCCACAGAAAGTTGCTGCTTGGGATAAGCAAGGGAACTTTTCTTTGGTTGATGTGGAATACTCTTGGCTTCCTACATCCTGTGAGATATGTGGTCAGATTGGTCATAAATCAAGGAGATGTTTGTCTATTTCTGGTCTTAAGGCAGCTACACCAGCTACTAAGAGAAAGGATTCAGTAGTCGCCCATGTCTTTGCATCTGCTGATGCTTCACCACCCGAAATGAATATTCAGAAGGTCATTGAGGTCTCTTCAGAAACATCACAGGAAGCTGCTGTGGCTAAAAGAGATGCAACACTTTCAGATATTCCAATCCCTTCTCAAATTAAAGAAGCTATGTCAATGGCAACGGTACAAGCATCTAACTCTCAGCAATATATCTTGCATGCTCCTGTTTCAGATAAGCCAGCTACACCAAAAGAAGATACATCTTGCATTTGTGATGAGGTGATCGACAAGATTAATTCTACTGATGTGGATGATCTAGTTTCTTTAGCTACTGTTTCAGTGCTAGAGAACTTGTACGAGTCACCAACAGTTATTTGTGTCAATGAAACAATTGAGTCTTCCCCTACGGAGTCTGCCCCAACAAAGCAACATATAGAGTCTTCCATCACTCAAACCTCAACCGAGGTTAGCAAGGAAAGTATCAGAATGCAGGAGATTGATTTGGGCTCAAATCAGTTTGCCTCTTTAACTTCCTTAGAAGGAGAAGAAGAATATCAATTGGATTTGGATGAAAGTTCTGGTCCAATAGATATTTTGACACCTTTGGGGAAAAGACTCCTTCGTGAAAGACCTGTTAAACCCTCGGCAAAAGGTATGGAATGGCAATTGCAATCCTCATCTCGCGGGCGAGGAAATAGAGGACGTGGAAATCGTGGGAAACTACGGTAGAAGCGACTTTTACCCCTCTCTAAAGTCAACCAAAGTAATGCTTTGGTAGTCTCTTGTTTAACTATGTTTATTGCATGTTACAATCTTCTCTTGAAACTGTATGACTTCAGTCATAGCCTACTATGTAACCGTCTTTTCAAATAAAAGTATGTTAAAAAAAAAAAAAAAAAAAACTGTTAAAATGTATGGCTTTTGTTAATAGTAAACTCACCTCTTTCCATAAATTACACAAATTTGCAGATAAAAAAATCCAGAAGAAAAGAAAACATAAAAATTCATATCCCCTATATATTAAAAGAGAAACACTACAACATATTTTTGTAGCCACATGTCATCACCACAATCATTCTAAAAATCCTTAGAAAAATATGTTGGTCCATATAAATATATAATAAGTTTTTTTATTAAACTAACCATAAATTAATCATAAATGTTTTTCATTGTTTCCTTAAATAAAAATCACGGAATTATCTAATGTGGCTAAAGTATATATGATAATTAATGATTTTGAATAATAAAGATTTGATAAAAATCAGTCTATTCTCTATCATTTTTAATTCATTTTAAAATAAATTAAATAACCACATTAACTATATAATAAAAATTTAGATTTTGCCGTATATGTTATATTTTGAATTTTAAAAAACGAATATAAATGACTAAAGTTGTTAAAAATCTCACACTGAAATTTTTGTGATCCATGGTTTAAAATTTATGTTATAACAAGATACAAATGATTACGAAATTACATAAGTAGGAAGTCTCATTTAATAAATATCAGATATATGCATATTAATATTTTTTAAAAATAAATTATATACCATATAAAATACATAAGTATTTTAATTTCGAATTTTATTTGAAATTTTTTGATAAACATTTTGAACAATTATTGACAACTTAATATTTAGATTTTAAACTTTGCATTGAATGTTTTTAAAATTATAAATTACTAAAAGTATTAAACATCCCATAAATTTTTTATTGTTATCATTGATTTAAAATTTTTGTTATAAGAAAAATACAAACGATCAAAAATAATATGAGTATAAAATATTTTTTAACGGATGTAAATATTAAAAATGTACTATATATCTATGTTAATATCATTTAAACTTAATTTTATAACATATAAAATAGAAAAAAATATTTGTCTGGATAAAAAAAATTATTTATGTATTTGTACCAATTTAGTTATATACATAATAGTTACTAAATTTTTAATTATTCAATATATATATATTATTTTATAATATGTAAAAAAAAATATAATACTTAAAAATAATTTATATATAATATTCATCCCGCGTAATGCGCGGATCTTAACCTAGTTTTAATATTATTTAAGCTTATTTAAAACATATATATGTATATTTAAATAAACGATTTTAATCAAACTGAAAAATCTATAATAAGTAAGTCACTTAAGTTCTCGACTTATAATTTGAAACAAAAATAAATTCATTTTGTGTTAATTGTCAAATTATTTCTATTCCATCGAAAGTCAACAGTTAAATATAACTAACATTGTTGACTTTTTGTTGTATAAAAATTGTTTGCTTAATGAGTTATATTCGTGTTTAAACGAAATTAATGAATAAAATGATGCGTATATGCGTTGAAGTTATTTTGATTTAAATTTGAAACTTGAGTACTATTTTGTTAATTTCTCTCTAAGATAAGAGATAAAAAAAAGTATATATTTTACTATGAATAAATAGACGATCTTCATCACGAGTTACTACACAAAGTATATATTTACTTCATTGCCAGAAGCCGTAACTGAAGGGAATCAGTAGACAGTAGTAGTAATGATGCAAAGTGCATCAGCTGCAAAGAAGAACTGGAAGAAACGAAGTGTGCGCCCAAGTAAAGTTGCAGGCCTCCTCACATGTGGCTGATTATCTACTTGTGTAGCTGCAGCAGCTGGAGGAGGATCTTCCACGGGATGAACCGATGCATGACTCACACTCATTTCCTTCTCTTATTAAATAATATTGATACTTCCCCCTTTCGAATCTTCTCATACTTCAGATCTAATCTGAACTTCTTATAAGGTTAAAAGTTTTCAACTAGTAGTTTCGTTCAGAGTGAGAAATGAGATCCAATTAAATTTTCTTGTGTTGTAACAAGTCTCGACCGTATACAATCTTTTAAGTTTCAAACAAGTCACAGTATATACCGAGTTAAAGTACAAACAGAAACAGAGAATCTCAATATAAAATTAATAGCGCAATAATAATCTCAAGATAATACTTAAGTCTAGTAATTACTGTAATTGGATGTTACGCATTGCGGATGGAAGAATGTAAATAGGTGGGGCACATATATCTATATATATAAAGGGGAGTTTTCTCTCACCTCCTGCTGCCACTTCAGCATGGAAGGAAGGGCAAATGAGGACACGTGTTATCACTTTACTTCTTCTTCGAGCAAGTTAAAAGAAATGTGGACAAATTTGTTTAGTTAAGATGCTGAGGCCTAATTCCAAAATTTGATAATCAAGCCCAATTGTTCACATCCATCTTCTTCGAAAGTCTTCGTCTGTCTGTTCATATCCCTATGTCCAGCCGGCAACAACCTTACCGAATTATAACGTTTTTTGTGTCATTGAAACCTGCTCACGAAGTCTGGCCATTACCTCTCTCCTTGAAGCGTTCTCCCGAAATCCCTAATTTTGACTGCTATAAATAGGGATGCAGGTAGATCGAACTTTCCCTGCTTCACGCAGCGATCAATGGCTTTCAGAACTACAAAATCCTCCGGCCAATGAATTAACCAGGGTTTGCTGCTTCTAATCGCGTAGACAGGTATGAAAGTTGTATGTTATCTCTAAATTGAGCTGAACCTTATGTTATGTTGTAACAAATTGTACTTCGTTTTTTTAATATTGTGTTTAACACAATCAGTTGGTGCAGAAATCGCTAAATTGAGCTGAACCTTATGTTGTGTTGTAACAAATTGTACTTCGTTTTTTTAATATTGTGTTTAACACAATCAGTTGGTGCAGAAATCGAAGTTTTTGTATACTTTGAAACAAGGAGTTAAATCAGGTATGTAGTTTTTGATCATGTTTTGTTTTCCTTTTTCTCTTTGACTGATTTCATTTTTGCTTCCTCGCTAGATCTGGGGATGAACCATTATCTGCAACTTTATAAAAAGATTTTGAATTGTTTCTGGGTCTATCTGTATCAGGAAGTATATAGAATCCGATGGAGTTGTTGATTCTCTCACCAGAGGTATAGTTTCTGTTTTTTTTTTAATATAGTCCACCCTTACCTATTGCAGATAGTTTTATTTTTGCTATCGAATAGTAGTTATGGTTTCTTTGAATGGGACGAATGCCTTCATCTTCTTTAGAGTAAGTTACTGGACATGTACTTGGTTTCTAACTTTTATATATTAGTTTCTAAGAGCCTACCATAATCTTTAATCCAGGTTTCCCCGTTTTTGTGATCAAGGTGCCAAAATTTATGAACTAAATAAATCCTAATATAAAATTAGGTTTAAGAGTAAATCATGTCCTCTACAAAATTGATGGAAATTTGGGTTTAGATTTTGAATCAGCTTTCCTTCTTAAAATTGGCTCTTAGTTTATGTTTGTTTTTCATGATCACGAATGCAGATTTAAAATGTTGCCTCTGTAAAATTTTGGACTCATACTCTATGATGCTTTGGTTTTTGCCAATCCCAGCTCTTGAGTGGTTTTTCTATGATCCTTCTTTGGGTTTGCTTCAGACTAATTCAGCATAAGCTAGGAGGTGCTTCAGTCTCTGACTACGAGAAGCTTCAAGCTTAGACGTTTGATCTTCAAATAAAATACAATGAGCTTTTAGCTAATCATCAGGAAACCCTCAAAGAGGTATCACATCATTGAACCATCTACTGTTGATTAGCACACGATTCCATTCTTATGTAGTTCCTTAATATTGGTTTTACTATAGTTTTTTCATCATCAATCAGCAGAGGATCGCTAGAGGCGAGGAGCTAAGTCCTCTCTCCCGAGTTTTTATCGCCTTCCACCGCTTCTCCCCGCATCATAGACCATTATCGTCGGCCGTTCAATGCCACGGCGGTGAAGAAGGTTAATAGTTGGGAAGACGGATATGGATGAGTTTGGTATGGGAAGCCCAACTGAAGCTTTCGTCCTTTCAGGTTTGTCTTGTGATGAAGAAATCTTAAGTCTTTATTGATCGGTAATTTGTGATGCTTGAGTTTCAACTTTGGTTTAAAGGCAACTGCAAATTCTAGGGACTTGACACGTGTAGCGGGAAGTTTCATCAGGAGGATCAGCAGCAGCTGTTGCAGAAATATAATGTATAGTGTCTCATGGTAGTGATACTGGTGGGAGTGTGAGACAGCTAGCTTCGCTTTGTGGTGTTGTGGTCTTAAGCCAACTTACGGTCGTGTCTCTAAGTTTGGACTAATGGCCTATGCATCTTCATTGGTTGCTTTGGCTCTACGTTTGCTGATGTTGGGATGCTTCTTCATGCTCTCTCCGGGTATGAGAGGTTTGAATCCACGAGTAGCAAACAGGTAAGGCCGGCTTGTGTTAGGTGTTGTGCATCGTAATATAGACATAAAGAAAGATCTTTGAAACCAAATATATCTTTTCTTTGTACATGATGTGCCTGAGTTCCAGTCCCAGTTTCTCTATACTAATTCTTTTGAATCCAAACCAGTTTGAAGGGAGTGAAAGTTGGTCCATCCGCGAGACGCTTGAAGATGGTGTTAATTTTGGAGTGAGATTTGCCAACTTAGAAGCATTGGGATGTGTACTGACAGAGGTTTTCTCTCTATCTCAGTTTTGTTTTGATTGTTATGTTATTTGCATAAAACACATCGAAGTCTAAGATCGATTTCTGTTGCCATTTTCACAGGTCTTCTTTCCGTCATTCTCTTGTGGACTACCAGCCTAATATGTGGTGCATGATGAGTATATCAATGTGGACACAGTTTTGGTGTAGAGGCAGAAGTGAGGATGGTGCAGCTGAAAAGAGTTCTTAGTGAGCATCTTCGCTAAATAATCTGATGATCTGATCTCATTTTGCTGGCTTTTGACTGATGTCATAATTTTCCCGTTCTTTTCTTCTTCCAACACTCTTATTATTATGCGAACGATCCCAACCCAAGGATGTTGCAGCCTCTATGTCTTCCCTCGAGAACCTTATTACGGTAATCATTACTTTATGTTAGGAACAAAGTTTCTAAAGAACATGAACACACGGTGATTTGGTTACTGTTATTATCCAAGCGTAGCTTACTGAGAATAACAAATTTCATGTAAGGCTCCAAAGTCAAAATAGTCCATGTCATCTGAAACAAAAAGAAAGATGGAAGATGTTACTTCTAATGCGTTAGTTCTTTTGTTTTCTAATGCATTGTACACAGTCCATATTTGAATTCATATTCTTAGAAGAAAAAAAATTAAAGTACCAAAAATTCATGAATAAACATACAAAATAAGAAATATCTATGTTTGGCATATAAAATCTAACCAATTGTCATCCTAAATATTATTATTTTATTTAATATCATAAATTAAAAGAAATTTATCTCTAATAAAACCAACAAACAAATAGTGAAAGTTACATTAATAACTAAAATCAGATTAACATTTTCAAATGCTCATTCAATGTAAGATGTTTCTATATTATCTTCTAATTTACAAAGATAATATTTTTTTGTTGAGCACTTAAAAAGATGGTCTAAGAAATGAATAAGCAAAGTTAAAAGGAAGTGTTTCATCGCTGTTCAAAGGGTCCAAAAAGATAAGACGAGGAAACTTTTTGTTACATGAACAACCTCCCACAACTATGTTTATGGAAGCGTTAAGTATTCCGCATCTAAATTATCTTTCATTCCTCTAATTGGTAACTAATTATATATGTGACCTTATTGATAAGTAATACTAACATGTGCTAAAAAGAAACAAACACTGAAAATTATTCGATAGTATATATTCAAAATCTCTATTCTGTTATTTTTATGACATGGTTGATCATCAAACATAATATTATTGAAAAATAAGAAAAAGATAAATGTAAAAAAAAAACAGTAGTAAGGAATTCAAGAAACAAACGTTCAAAGGCGAAAATAAAAAATAAAAAATTAAAAAGATTAAAATTTTTAAATAATAACAATGAATATAATTGTTAACTGAGAGTAAATTAAATAGTACATTTTCAGATTCATTAACACAATATCAAATACCCTGCGTAGCAGTTCTATCACCGCAAATCTATCAAAGAACTCAACCATCTTAATTAATCTGTATATGAAAACTATGATAACGGTATATATTTTTATGGTATATTAATATTGTGCCGAGATAATTTTGAAAAGGGAAAATAATATCTGGATAAGCTATCTTCAGAAAATAGTCAATTTTGGTCCGATTAATGATGGACCATGATTAAAAATTCACTTACTGGATTCAAAACATTTTGAAAACAAAGTATTTAACCAATACGTCCATAATGAAGCTCCTAACATATTGTCTCATCCATGACATGGACAAAACATATAAGGATTATTACTACTCAACAAGATTATCCCAAAACAAACTCATGCATTTACATGTTTTCTTTTGGAACATCAATTTTATTTTATGTTTTAAATTCAACTATATTTACTTCGGTGAAACTATCAGCTATTTATTCCTTTTTATTGAACCGATCATCGAAAACCATTTATCATGTTCCTCTTTGACCTAAGCAACTTCAAAACAAAGTAATACACTCTTGTCATCATTAGTCACTATTCAATGGGTCAAAAAAAAAATTAAACTTATTAGAGTATAAAACATACGAACCCGGCGCGTAGCGCCGGAATACCACTAGTATAAAATATTTTTCAGTTGGGGGCATTTCATAGAAAGCATAAGAATTACTGAAGAAAATTTTAAAATGAGATGAGGACACGTGACCCCATACCTTTGGCTGTACGTCCACCCCTGGCATAGGTAAACTTAAGTGAACAAAAGTTTTCAATTTATATCATATTGGTTTTCTAATCCCTCAAGGCATGAGAATTCTATCAAACCACAAGCCGTCATTATAGTCTGAAACAAGTTGCAGTAAATATCATAGTTAATGACGTTAATACTAGACAGAAACATAGATTCTCAAGATAATAAAACAATAATAATCTCGGAGATAATACTAATAATTCGTATAATTGGATATATTATTTCATATTGAACATAGGAAAAATTATGGGAACAAAAGTCTTGATTTTTTGTCTTGGGGAACAAAAAAAGTCTACAAGCATTAAAATTTACGAAAAAAACAAAAATGAATTCAGAGACAAATCTCTGTCTGTCGAATTCAGAGATAAATCAAACAGAAAAAACTAAAGTGATCACTTTCGAAGCAGAATCTCACATTCAAATCAGAATAGTGGACAGGAGAGTCTGATAATAATATCTTATCGCTCAATTCCTCGACTCCATTTAAACTCTCTAACACCTTCACATTTCCACACAATTTAAGAAGATGACATATTCGTTTCTTTCCTCCACTGCTCCCTTCTTTATCGTTTTTCTGTATCTCGGTTCCTGCCACGTCTCCAATGGAGCTCAACAAGCTACTTACATTGTTCACATGGCTAAATCTCAGATGCCCTCGAGCTTTGATCAACACTCTCTCTGGTACGATTCCTCACTCCGCTCAGTCTCAGAATCCGCTGAAATGATCTACACCTACAACAGTGCAATACATGGATTCGCCACTCGGCTTACTCCCGAAGAAGCCGACTCGCTGATGACCCAACCTGGTGTCATCTCGGTTCGACAAGAGCAGCGGTACGAGTTACACACCACTCGGACTCCACTATTCCTAGGTCTAGATGTACACAACGGAGGCCTATTCCCCGAAACAAGCACATCTAGCAACCTTGTCGTTGGAGTTCTTGACACCGGTATTTGGCCAGAGAGCAAAAGCTTCTCCGACGAAGGATACGGTCCTATTCCGTCGACATGGAAAGGCGAATGCGAGGCTGGGACTAACTTCACCGCTTCGCTCTGTAACCGCAAACTAGTAGGAGCTAGATTCTTCGCTGGGGGTTACGAAGCAAGAGTGGGACCAGTCAACGAATCCATGGAATCAAGATCGCCTAGAGACGACGACGGTCACGGAACACACACGGCGTCAACCGCAGCGGGATCAGTGGTGGAAGGAGCTAATCTTTTAGGGTTTGCTAATGGAACGGCTCGTGGGATTGCTTATCGCGCTCGAGTGGCTGTTTACAAAGTTTGTTGGCAACCTGGTTGCTTCAGCTCAGATATTTTAGCTGGAATCGATAAAGCCATCGAAGATAATGTCAACGTTTTGTCTATATCTCTCAGCGGTCCAAGGACTGATTATACAGACGATATTGCCGTTGGAGCATTCGCGGCCATGGAAAAAGGGATCTTTGTTTCTTGCTCAGCTGGTAATCTTGGTCCCAGCCCTTTCAGTGTAACGAATGTAGCTCCCTGGATTACTACGGTTGGTGCTGGTACTATTGATCGTGATTTTCCCGCCCTTGCGATTCTCGGCAACGGGAAGAACTACACTGGAGTTTCGTTATTTAAAGGAGATGCACTTCCGGCTAAATTGTTGCCATTTATTTACGCGGGGAATGCTAGTAACGATGCTAATGGATATCGGTGTATCTCCGGAACACTAATTCCAGAGAAGGTAAAGGGGAAGATCGTAATGTGCGATACAGGAGGAAATCAAGCTAAGAAAGGTGAGGTGGTGAAAGCTGCTGGTGGACTCGGAATGATTCTTGCGAATTTGGCAGAGGAAGGAGAAGAAGTTCAGGCGGAGGCTCACTTTTTACCGGCGACCGCTGTGGGAGAGAAAGCCGGTGACATTATCCGCCGCTACGTCTTGACCGATCCGAATCCAACGGCTTCAATTGTGATCCAAGGCACTGTCGTCAACGTCAAGCCATCTCCTGTGCTTGCAGCTTTTAGCTCGCGAGGACCTAATCCCATAACGCCAAACATTCTCAAACCGGACTTGATCGCTCCTGGAGTCAATATCCTCGCCGCGTGGACCGGAGCTGTGGGACCGTCCGGACTAGCTTCTGATACACGCCGCGTGGAATTCAACATCATCTCAGGAACGTCCATGTCTTGCCCTCACGTGAGCGGTTTAGCTGCTCTTCTCAAGTCTGTGCATCCCGAATGGAGCCCCGCGGCGATTCGATCGGCTCTCATGACCACTGCTTACAGTACCTACAAAGACGGACAACCGATCATTGACATCGCGACGGGGAAACCTTCAACGCCGTTCGAGCACGGTGCAGGACATGTATCGCCAACGACCGCCGTCAATCCAGGACTAATCTACGATCTAACTACGGTGGATTATTTAGATTTCCTCTGCGCATTAAAATACAATTCGTCGCAGATCAGAGTCGTGTCGAGAGGCAATTACACTTGCGACTCGAGCAAAACTTACTCAGTTGCTGATCTAAACTATCCGTCGTTTGCCGTTAACGTCGACGGGTCTGACACGTACAAGTACACACGCACGGTCACAAACGTTGGAGGAGCTGGGTCATACTCGGTTAAAGTAACGTCGGAGACAACAGCCGCTAAGATTTCGGTTGAACCGGCGGTTTTGAATTTTAAAGAAGTGAACGAGAAGAAATCTTTTGAGGTAACGTTTACAGTTGACTCGTCTAAGCCGTCTGGGTCTAACAGCTTTGGGAGCATCGAGTGGTCAGATGAGAAACATGTGGTGGCCAGTCCAGTGGCAATTAGCTGGACATAGTAGTCAATTATGACTAACTTGAGAAAGAAGAAAGTCACAGATATTGTAGTGCCGTTTTTCATAAGAGCTCTGTTTAGTGAAAACTGCATGCAGTCTGTTTTATAAGCAATTTCTCATGAGACTTTAATATTTAATGAAAAGTAAAAATTGGTAACGACTATTTTAGCTGGCTAGTGTCTTATGACTATTTTTATTCAGGAAGGTCATCTCCAATGGTGCATCAAAATAAGAGAGACCATTAAAAAATAACGAAAATTTATTTCTAACGGTACATTATTTTGAGAAAAAAAAAGTATACAAACACTCTTCTTTCAAAATTTGAGAAAATACTATTCACAATCTCAGTTTGATGTTAAGGCTTTTTTATTTATTTAATGGTTATTTGCTTTTTGACAATTTTTATTTTATGCATAAACAAAATATTAACACTAAACATAACTTTTATAACTTTATATCAATTATGTATATACTGATTAAACTTCTTAAAATATAATTACCAATAATTAATTATTAAAATATACTTTATAATTTATAATTTTATTAATTATAATATATAATTAAAAGGAAATAAAATAGAAAACAATACCATTGAAATACATAACTAATACAAAGTTAAGAAAAAACACAACAAACTTAATACAACATTTAATAAGAATTGAGAGAGAAAATGAGGAAAACTATTAAAATAAATTACAAACTCATTTTAAATTTTATTTTATTTAGAGAAAAAAAGAGGGAAACCATTGGAGATGGTGTAAGCTGTGGACATTGTAGATACTGACAATTATATAAATTAGTTTATGAGATATGAAATATACTAGGCATGCATTAGTAGTTCATGATTGATTAATGGCTAATCTTGATTCACGTTGCATGAATGTGAACCACTCAACTTAGGAAACTAGACTTGTGATATTTGATTCTAGATAAATGTTGGTCGAAATCAGGCTTGTAATCAATTTGTGTATGCCCGTTTATCAATATTTTATAATATATAATATTAAAAAAAATATCTTCAAACAAACTATTAGATTGTATCGCTTTTGTTAAAAGGAAACTCACCTCTTTCCAGTGCACAATTTTGCAGAGAAAAATCCAAAAGAAAAGTAAAAGACTAAAAAAATCATGAATAGTAACTCAATTTAATAAACGTCCAATTAAAACCCTCATATATAATCTTATATATTAAAACAGAAGTCACAACCTTGATTCATGTGTGATTTTTTTTAAAATGAACCTAATGAACATATTCATAGAAATTCATATTACATTTTAATTCAGACTAAAAATAAATAGAATTTTTTAAACATTTTAATCATAATATCTTTTGATATCTTTTCATTTTAAATATAAATATATTTATTTTAAAATTCTAACAAATCTGTTTAAAAAGATTTTTACAAGATCTTTATTTTCGAAATTATATTTAAATATTTTTACTAATTTCAAAATTAGTTTAAAATATTATTATACATTAATATATTCAGTTATATAAAATAAAAAATAAAAATTATATAATATTTTATTTATTATATAATCATAATGAATGGAAAATTACATGTTTACCACTTTCATGGTACCATTTTTCATTTTTACCACCACTAGTGAGACATTTTTAAAAATACATTCTTCATTAAGTGGCAAAAGACTCTTATATCCTTGTTATTTATATATATAATAAATTATTATTTAAATAAAAAATAAAAAAAAATAAATAAATAAAAAAAAATAAATAAATAAAAAATAATTTTTTTTTATATTTTCGAATTATACTTTTTCAAATTCGAACTTTTTTATAAAAAAAAATTTTGAATTTTTTTTTCAATTTTTTTTTATTATTTTTTTTTAAATTTCTTTTTGAAAAACGAAAATTGTGTTCGAAACTATTTTTTTAAAAATTTTATATATTTTTTAAGTATTTATATATTTATTAGAATCATAAATTTCACATTCCAAAAACCATACTCCACCCCCCCCCCCTCAACTCTAAACCCTAAGTCTAGATTAGTTAACCCTAAGGGTATAATTGTATTTTACCCTTTATTAAAAGTGAGGGTAAAAGTGGTTAGTATAAACATGAACAGTGGTACTATGAATGTGGTATTTGTGGTAATTTCCCCATAATCAATCATATTAAAATAAAATTATTATATTAGACTAAATATAATAAAATTGTATTAAATTTACCTATTTATATATTCTATTTTCGTAATTATAAAATATTTATGTTCAAAAATAAAATCTAATATGTTGGTAAGATGAGTTTACATTATCAAACTATATAATACATGTATAAAAATTAACATGTATTTCTTTAAAGTTAATAATATAAAATCTTTGTAACTACTTTCATCATAATATATTTTCATTTTAAATATAATATATATTTATATATTATATTTTAAAAATTCTAATAAATCTGTGTAAAAATACTTAAACAATAACTTAAGTTATCGTTTAAAAATGAAAATAAATAAATTATATCCTATTTTATCTAATTTATAGTCATGATCATGTTAAAATATAATTATTATACTAAAATAAATATGATAAATTATATTCAATTGATAAATTTATAAATTTTATTTTCATAAATATAAACTATTTATTTAAAATATAATATGATGATAGAACAGCTTAAAATTAACAAACTATGTAATACATGTCTAAAAATTAACATATCTTAGACTTTTATATGTACAATAAGAAATTATCTAAAATGAATAGCATAAAAATATTGGTAAAAAGAAATCCAGTTTTGAAAGATGGGTCAGAATTTAGCATAAATTAAATACAAAATAATTTTTAAATATATTTTCTCATGAATATATTAATTTGCTTAATAACTAAATGTAAATACAATAAGATAAGTATATAATAAAAACTGGTAAATACATAAGGTTTAAATAATTAATTAATTATAACATGTAAATTATAAAATTATTGTATTTGAAATAGTTATATAAATATTTAAGTATATGATTAACATTAAAAATATATACCACTTATGTTCTAAAACAATAATTTATGTATAGAAAAGTGAAAACAAACACCCGTGCGGTTGCACGGGTCAAAATCTAGTTTTATTTAAAAAAACTGACTATAAAAACAAGGACGTGAATAAGAGTCAAAAACCCATCGTGGCATTATCACTCAGAGACTAATACAATGGACCAACCTGCCAGCTTCTGATGTTGCTATATTTTTATTTTTTCTGGTTTATATAAAAGAATAAAATAATGTAAAATGAAAATCTGAAAATGTATTCATGTATTGTTAACTATTGATGTGATTGTGTTAATACTTGATTTATCAATTTTACTAAAAAGATAACTCAAAATTGTAAATCATGTATAACACACTATATTTCAAACATTAAGTAATTAAAAAAAATTACTTCATGACTGATAACATTTTTGAATTAAACTTCTAACTCAAAACTAATCAAATGTAACTCATGCCACCAATCAAATCCTTAGTTAGTCTGATCTGATGTGAAGACATGTTAATTCGTGTTGTACCATTCAAACCAAAGTCTCTATTTGCCACCCACATTATTTGGATCCCAACCGTCAAAAGCAATGGTGTCTTCAACGAAACTCATTGAGATCTTTGCCAAGTAGTTCGTTTCTTTGCTTCTGTCTTGTGATGAGCCTTAAAGATATTAATAGACTCGCAACTTTGCTTCTGTCTTGTGATAAGTTGCAGCGACTGGACGAGGATCTTCCACCGATGAACCAATGCATGGCTCACACTAATTTGCTTCTCTTATCAAAAGAAAAATTCGGGGAAACAAAGCGATGAGTAAAGCTTATTGTTATAATGTAAAACTGTTCTGGCTAGATTTTTTATTATTATTATTATTATTTTTATTTGTTCTGGCTAGATTCCAACTAGTATTTTCGTTCAAAGGAGAAAATCGTCTAATATTAACTGTGTCTTAGACCATCTTCAATGTATTATCATATTTTTATCTCTAAAATAGAGGAATTCTATAATAGAGATGTGTTTTGCTCCAATATATTTCTCTAAAATAGAGATATCAAAATATAGAGCAAAATATAGAAGAATGCTATTTATTTCTCTATAAATAGAGGAGAAAATAGTAATTTCTATTTTAGAGGTAGAAATAGAGGTGGATTGGAGTGATTTTGTCTTCTTTTTTTTTGTTCAAAATAGAGATCTCAAAATATAGTAATCTCTATTATTGAGGTAAAAATAGGGGAGGGTTGAAGATAATGGTTTTTATCAAACCTATTAAACCATTTTTATAGTCTCAAACAAGTCACAGTCAATATCAAAATGAACACAAGTACGTAAACTTATGTTTACAGTCACCTTTAAACTATCTTTATGGTCTTAAACAAGTCGCAGCCAATATATCCAGTATAATAATCAGTGTAACTGGACATATTATTTGATGTTGAACATAGGTGAACTTCTCTGAACAGAAGTCTTCATTTTTTTGTCTTTGAACAGAAGTCTACTAACATTAAAATTTACGAAAAAAACAAAAATAAATTTAGAGAAAAATCAAAACGAAAAGCAATAGTGATCACTTTCAAAGCAGAATAGTAAACAGAAGAGTCTAAGAGCAACTCCAGTGCATTACATAACATAAGTACACCAAATAATCATCTAGCTAGAGATATGAATTAAAAGGCTATATTCACTTAGCCTTAGTTGTTTTTATCGAACATATAAACCATTTTTATAGTATAAAACAAGTTACAGTCAGTATCTTAGTTAAAAGATGTCAATACTAAATAGAAACAGAGAATCTCAAAATAATAAAACAACTAGCTTAAGACCCGCGCAATTGCGCAGAATGAATGTTATATATAAAAATAATTTTTTCAATTATTATTTATTTGTATTCATTTACGTATTATGTATATAATTAAATTAGAGTGAAGACATAAATCGAAACAATATATTTTGTTTATTTACGATATTTTTTTGGTAAATAAATCAAAACAATCATTTTATTTATTTTACATGGTATATACCTAAATTTCAGTGACATGGACATAGATATATAGTATATTATATGATAAAAACAAAATTTCCAATGTGTGATTTTCTGAATGCAAATTTCAAAATTAAGGTCTCAATACTTTTTCAATATAAATTTATAAATTATCATATTTAAGTATTTTTTCTATGTTATATAGTTTAATTTTAAACTATATTAATTTATAATATGAATGTCTAGTAAATGAGAATTCATATCCATACGATTTATGATCATTTGTATTTTTTTATTACCAAAAAAAGTTAAACTATTTGATCACAAAATTTTAGTGTGAGATATTTAACGTTTTTAGTAATTTATAGTCATTTTAAAAATTCAAAATATAACATATAGAAAAAAACTAATTTTTTATTATATGATTAATGTGGTTGTTTAATATATTTTAATAAAATAAAATTAAACAAAAAAGAGCTAAGATGGAAAAATTATTATCAAATAGTTATTATTCATAATCATTAATTGTCATATATACATTAATCATATTAGGCAATTCCGTAGCTTTTATTTAAGGAAAGTGCGATAATATTATTTTGTACACTATTTATCAATTTAATAGTTAGTTTAATAAAAAGTATAATATAAGTTAAGATGGACCAACATATTTCTCTAAAAATTCTAATTTCATTATTATGGTGACACGTGGTTACAAAACATTGTTGTAATGTTTCTCAATTAATATATAAGGGATAATAATCTTGAGCTAATACTAAAATATAGTAATCAGTGTAATTGGATATATTATTTCATGTTGAACATAGGTCAACTCATGTGAACATAAGTCTTTAAGTTTTGTCCTCTTTGAAGAGAAAGTCTTGAAAACCTTAAAATTTACGGGATATGCCAAAAAATTAGAGAAAAAAATCAAAATGTGTGTGTGGAAAACCAATCTAACATACAAAAAATGTGAACATAAGTCTTTAAGTTTTGTCCTCTTTGAAGAGAAAGTCTTGAAAACCTTATAATTTACGGGAAAAACCAAAAAATTAGAGAAAAAATCAAAATGTGTGTGTGGAAAACCAATCTAACATACAAAAAATATGCTTAAAAGGAAACTGGATTTTACACAACTACACCACCAAATAATCTTTTAGAGTTACATATTAAAAGGCTATATTCACTTATTAGTGTTAATGTTTTTTGAACATCATAAAGGTTTTCTGAATCCGTCATAGCATAATGATTTTATCAAAACTATAAACTAACATACAAAAAATAAGCTTAAAAGGAAACTGGATTTTACACAACTACACCACCAAATAATCTTCTAGAGTTATATATTAAAAGGCTATATTCACTTATTAGTGTTAATGTTTTTTGAACATCATAAAGGTTTTCTGAATCCCTCATGGCATGATGATTTTATCACAACTATAAACTAACATACAAAAAATATGCTTAAAAGGAAACTGGATTTTACACAACTGCACCACCAAACAATCTTCTAGAGTTATATATTAAAAGGCTATATTCACTTATTAGTGTTAATGTTTTTTGAACATCATAAAGGTTTTCTGAATCCCTCATGGCATGATGATTTTATCAAAACTATAACCGATCTTTATCAACTCAGATAAGTCACAGTAAATATCAGAATTAAAGAGGTTAATACTTAACAAAAACATATAATCTCAAGAAAATAAATCAGTAATCGTCTCGAGATAATACCAAAGTATAGTAATTTGTTCTTGTTAATCCGGATACCCTGTACCGAAATCCCGGCTAATTTTATGGAGGTCGATCCACCGGCAATAGACAAGCGCAGTTCCTCTATACGGAGTTAGATATCCAAGTCACCTAATATGCAAATGGATAAATTTAAGTGGTAGTTTTTGAATCCGGAGTGGTTAGCATTTTTCCGAGTCTGTCGTACCATTCGACCATATCCAATGTGGTCAATTATAGTAATTAGTGAAACTGGATATATTATTATTTCATGTTGGCCAGAGATAAAATCATGTGAACAAAAGTCTTTATTTTGTCTTGATGAACAGAAGTCTACAAAAAAATTAAAATTTACCTAAAAAACAAAATAAATTTTAGAGACAAATCAAAAAGAAAAACAAAAGTGATCACTTTCAAAGCGGAATATTGGACACAAGAGTGTAATAGTAATTTCTCCTCACTCTCTTTCTCGACTCTATATAAACTCTCGCACATCTTCACATTTTCCACATAACTCACAAAACATGTCTTCTTCGTTTCTCTCATCTACTGCTTCTTTCTTCATCTTTTTACTCTATCTGAGTTCCTTCCACGTCTCCGATGGAGCTCAACAAGCTACTTACATCGTTCACATGGCTAAATCTCAGATGCCCTCGAGCTTCGGCCACCACTCTCTCTGGTACGATTCCTCACTCCGGTCCGTATCAGAATCTGCTGAAATGCTCTACACTTACAACAACGCAATTCATGGATTCGCCACTCGGCTTACTCCCGAAGAAGCCGACTCACTCATGGTCCAACCCGGTGTCATCTCGGTTCAACCAGAGCAGCGGTACGAGTTACACACCACTCGTACTCCACTGTTCCTCGGCCTCGACGTACACAACGCAGGCTTATTCCCTGAAACCGGCGCAGCCAGTGACGTCGTCATCGGAGTTCTCGACTCAGGTGTTTGGCCAGAGAGCAAAAGCTTCTCCGACGAAGGATACGGTCCTATTCCGTCTACATGGAAGGGCGAATGCGAGGCTGGGACTAACTTCACCGCTTCGCTCTGTAACCGCAAACTAATCGGAGCTAGATTCTTTGCATCCGGTTACGAAGCAAATAATGGATCAGTGGACGAATCCAAAGAGTCGAGATCGCCTAGAGACGATGACGGTCACGGAACACACACGGCGTCAACTGCGGCTGGATCAGTCGTGGAAGGAGCTAATTTTAGAGGCTTCGCTAACGGAACGGCTCGTGGGATTGCTCATCGCGCTAGAGTGGCTGTTTACAAAGTTTGTTGGCAAAATGGTTGCGTGAGCTCAGATATTTTAGCTGGAATCGATAAAGCCATCGCCGATAATGTCAACGTTCTATCCATCTCACTCGGCGGTAGAGATAAAGTAACTGATTATTCTGCAGACCATACTACCATTGGAGCATTTTCGGCCACGGAAAGAGGGATCTTTGTTTCCTGCGCTGCTGGTAATAATGGTCCCAGCCCATCCAGTTTAAGGAACGAAGCACCGTGGGTTACTACGGTTGGTGCTGGTACATTAGATCGTGATTTTCCCGCGCTTGCGATTCTCGGCAAAGGGAAGAACTACACTGGAGTTTCAGTGTTTAAAGGAGATGCACTTCCGGCTAAATTGTTGCCGTTTGTTTATGGAAATTATTGTAGCCCCGGAACACTAAATCCTGAGAAGGTAAAGGGGAAGATCGTGATGTGCGACAAAGAACCAGAGAGTATTACGGTTCTTAAAGGGTGGGTGGTGAGAGCTGCCGGTGGACTCGGTATGATTCTTGCGAATGAGGACGGAGAAGAGGTTCTCGCGGAACCTCACATCTTACCGACGACCGCTGTCGGACAGAAAGCCGGTGACATCATCCGCAGCTACGTCTTGACCGATCCGAATCCCACCGCTTCGATTTTGATACAAGGAACGGTCGTCAACGTCCAACCGTCTCCGGTGGTGGCGGCTTTTAGCTCGCGGGGACCTAATACGATGACGCCGAACATTCTCAAACCGGATTTGATCGCTCCTGGAGCCAATATACTCGCCGCTTGGACGAGTCCCACTGAATTCTTCATCAACTCGGGAACGTCCATGTCTTGCCCTCACGTGAGTGGTTTAGCGGCTATCCTCAAGTCTGTGCATCCAGAATGGAGCCCGGCGGCGATTAGATCGGCTCTCATGACCACCGCTTACAATACCTACAGAGACGGCAAACCGATCCTCGACATCGCGACGGGAAAACCTTCAACACCGTTCCAGCACGGTGCAGGACACGTGTCGCCAACGACAGCCGTCAATCCAGGACTCATTTACGATCTAACGACTGTGGATTATTTAGATTTCCTTTGTGCGTTGAAGTACACTTCGTCTCAGATCATAAGCGTGTCGAGAGGCAATTACCCTTGCGATTCAAACAAAACTTACTCCGTTGCTGATCTAAACTATCCGTCGTTTGCCGTTAACGTCGACGGGTCTGATACGTACAAGTACACACGCACTGTCACAAACGTGGGAGGAGCTGGTTCGTACTCGGTTAAAGTAATCTCTGAGACAACGGCAGTCAAGATTTCGGTTGAACCGGCGGTTTTGAATTTCAAAGAAGTGAACGAGAAGAAATCGTATTCGGTTACGTTTACCGTTGTCTCATCCATGGCGCCAAGGTCTAACAGCTTCGGGAGCATTGAATGGTCAGATGGGAAACACGTGGTGGCCAGTCCCGTGGCGATTAGCTGGCCATAGTGGTAAATTATGTTCAACTTGAGTAAGAAGAAAGTCACGGATATTGTAATGTCGTTTTTCATAAGGGTTCTGTTTAGCAAAACAGCATGCAGTCTGTTTTGTATGTAATCATGAGATTTGAAAATTTTAATAAAATAAAAATAAGTTTAATATTTTTTAAGTTGCATTAATGGTTTTGGGCTTCTGATTCTACAAGTTCAAGCCCATTAATACAATATTTTTCAGCTCATATCTATGATTTTTCACCTGTGCAGGGTTTTATACGGCTCTGAAACTCTATCAATTGTAGTCAAATTAACCTACAGACCAGTGGCGGAGCCAGGAAATATTTATACCAGGGTCATAAATTAAATTAACTAAATTAAAATTTATTTTAAAATATAATTTATTAACTATATTTAAAATATAATATAAACTACAAAAGATTAAAAATCTGTTTGAATTTCTAGGAGAAATCATATTCAATGAAACAAAAAAAAGTACAATACTAAAGGTTATATAAAGTTTTATGTGACCAAAGAAAGATAATAGAGATAATATCTTTCTTTTTTTTTCTCAATAGAGATAATATCTATAAAAAAAATTTCTGATAATTCTAAAACGATGAAAAACGTAAACAAAAGGAAATCTATACTATTATTTACGAAATAAATTTTTGGAATCGAGCTCTCACGTTAAAAGTTAGAGTGGTTAATATCTATAATACCCTTAATGAATTTTATATATAATTACTTATATAGTAAAAAACGAATTTTTATTAATAATATTAACTTTTAAAAAAATAAGATAATTCTTATATATTGTGTTGTTATCTTAAAACATATTTTTCAATTATAAAATTTAAAAATAAACTATAAAACAATTATAATAAATTCAGTGGTTAAAGTCAATGTTATCTTTAATAAATTTTAATTAAACATATATATATATATATATATAATTAGATTTTTGTTATATATATATATATGTTGATTTCATTTTTTTGAAAACATAAATAATAAATTATTATGTTGGTTTTTGAATTAATAAAAAATAAACTAATAAATATTTGTAAAATGATTAAGCCCGCATATGCAGGCAAGACACCTAGTATACTGTATAAGAAGACATGTGAAAGCAAACATAAAAACTGGTTTGACTCATTTGTTCGTTTTAAAATCAGGTTTTTAGGCCCAAAATAACTTTTAAAAGAAGATATGAGGGTGCAGAAAGGAGAATCGTTTTTGGGTAAGGGGGTCAAGATAAGGGATTTAGACCAACTGAGCAACTGTTACACATATTTAGGCTTAATCTTTTTTTTTTAATATTTGAGTGGGGTCAGCTGACCCCCTAGTGACCAGGTAGCTCCTCCTCTGCTACAGACTGTAGAGTATATAAAAGATATTTACATAATCTTATTTATTTATATACTCTACAGTCTACACAGGCCACAGGCCACCGTCCTCAATTGAATCCAACCCCAAAATACGAGATCAAAGAAGTATTCTTCTATGAATAAGAAGATCTTCACCAGGTACTATACTCCATCTAAAGTATATATTTTACTCTATTAAAAAATAACCATAAACAACATGAAAATACACTGCAAAACAAACACACACTTTTTAGATGAGTCATAAAAAATGACATCTATAATCATCAAGTTATTTAAAACAGATTCAGTATAACACCATAATCAAACCCTCCTCTAAACAGACACTGACAAATGGTAAAAACAAAAACGGATCACTTAGACACTTACTAACAGTGTTTTCTTTTAATAATCAGCAACAATCAAGGAGACGCAAGTTTCAACCGTTTGTGGTACCACTTTATCTTCTTATATCGCCTTGTGTCAAGAACAGCTTTTATAATTATACAGTTCGACCGAGACTTATCATATGATTTCAAATTCATTATACCTTTTATTTCGTAGATGACAAAAATTGTCTTAACAATGGGAAAGTTTCTTTTTCATGAATGTTATTAGCCGTCCTTCTAGAATATGACATCAAAATAAAATAAAATATTTTTTTTTATCATGCAAAGAGTCATTTCATATTGTATTTATAATATGTAATCATAAATGTAGTCAAATTCCAATGTTATTATATGATTAACGAAACAACTGTAGATCAGTATTACGCGTTTGAAAAGGAGAAGAGACAAAAAAAAGTTTGTGCAGGAATATAGACGTTAGATCATTCTAATTGTATTGTAGCTAGAAGTTAGAGGTTTATATGATTAAAATAAATAGGAAAAGGATGCATAATTTATTGACTTTACTCTATATACACATATAGAAGACATATTAAACGTTAATTAACAACAAAACAGCAAAAGAAATGATAAAAATCATCATGACAAATGTATATTCATGTGGAAGATGGATTGTGATGGTGCTGGGTAAAGCGTAGCTATCGCGTGCCAAGAATAGTGGCCTAGGTCCACTTCTCCACAGATCCAAATGGTTCTTCTTTTTCTTTTACATATCTATGCTTTCAATCTACCAGAAAAAGTAAGTAGAGATAATAAAACAAAAGCCTGCCATATCTTACAACCTCTCTCAGCTTTTATCATGTGTGTTCTTACTAAAAAAGGAAGTTCACGAAAACATTTTTATTATTGAGATGTTTACCTGCCAAAGCAATATAAAAATTAAACAAGTTTTTATTTATTTTGTTAAACCTAAACATTTTAATTTACAAAACGGACAGATTTGAAATATGGAAGCTTGGTTGACCATTAAAAGTATACACATTAAAGCATTTTTTAAGAAATATGAAATTCAGGCAAACAAACCTCAGAAAATAATAAAATTTTCTTTGAAGCAAATAAGTAATTATAGTGACCATGCTCACCTAATGCAGTAGTAGATAAATGTCACGGTACTGAATGAAAAGGAAAAGGAAACACCATGTCTAGTAAACTAGGACTCATACTTCTCATGATCTTTGTTATTGTTAAAAAAGACTTTCGGTGTATATTTTTACCTTTTTTATGGCTTATGTCTCTGGTTCCATATGTTATGTGTATAATATATAGATGTAATTATGTATCAGAGACCATACATAGGTTAAGTGAAAAAAAAATAAAGAATAAAGGTCCAACTCATTTTGACTTTTTCAACAGAAGCCTCTCTTTTGTCTTCTTTAAATATTCAAATTTGTCGCCCACTCTTTTCGTTATGTTTTTAATTCAAAACCTTACCTCTCTTTGTCTCTTGTCGGAAAACTCAGAAGCTTCGAAAATGAGGACATGTACGGAAGAGGAGAAAGTCCTTTTGATCTCTCATCACAATCAACATCAAGAAGACGAAGAAGCGTTGTCTCTGTGTGATTTGCCGGTGAATTTATCTAACGAGAAAGTTGAGCTTCCGAAACTATCAAAGGCAGAAGAGGATTTCGAATTCGAAACCGGGTCATCGTTTCGTCTCGGGTCGGATTCGTGTGAACCGGCTCTGGAGATGAGTACGGCTGACGAATTATTCTCCGAAGGCCTAATCCTCCCGTTTCGTCACTCCGTCAGCTTAGACGCGGGCCTTCCCGGTTCGAACCGGTTGATATCCAGAACCAAATCTGTCGATTTCCGAAGAACCGGAGCCGGTTCGGACCGGAAAATCAAAAATAATTTCATCGATTACAGTCAACCGAGTCCACAGCCACAGATCAGAAGATCGTCAAGCATGACGGCGAGAGTGAGTTCAATCAGAAACCACAAATCATCTTCGATTTGGGATTTTCTCCGGCTTGGACTCGTCCGTACGCCGGAGATCGAACTTCGAACGGCGAAAGTATCAGTGAGTCGAAACAGTAGCTGCAGTAGTACAAGCACGAGCTCGAATTCGAAGAAAACAGAATCGAGATCGAGTAACCGGAGAAGAAGCTTTCTGTTCGGGGATTGTAGGTGCTCGGCGGCGACGGAGACGATCGTACCTGTGAAGATCAATGTCTCCGGCGAGACGGAGAAGAAGAAGACGGCGAAGAAAGAGGAGAAAACGGCGGTTGCGCGCAAGAGAACGTTTGAGTGGTTAAAAGAGTTATCACAGGTAGGGTTTGTTGTTGATCATGGAAGACAAAGCTTGGCTTGATGATCACGCAATCAAAGAAACTTCCTGTTTCTCTGTTTCACTTTCTTGTCTTTTTTTTCCTTAAATATTTTAATGTTTTTTTTTGGACGACTTATGTTTTTTCTCTATTTAATCAATTTGTAGGTGATTAATTTTTGTATGTTAGTGTTGATTGCCAATTATACTTTAGTTTTCCAAATGATTTATGTTTTTCTTTAAAAAATCATTATATGTAACTAATAGTAAACATGTTTTCCGCAATGTCATACTTTATCTAATATTTTAGATCACATCTCTCTCTCTAAACACCTCAATAAGACATGAGATAGGCATACACGTATATCATCAATATGATGGCATGAAAGCGAGACATCATTAAGAAACGAGAATGATATAATGATGTGAACGTTAGATATCATATTGGTGTGCTTACTTTATCTATTTGTTTGCATAGTAGATTCTTATAAGAAGGGTGCTTAGCATGATTAAAGCAATCTAAGACGTTAAATTTTCCCACCATAAAATCGTATAATAAAATGTTTTCTCACGTCGTTCAAAAAAAAAAAATGTTTTCTCACTATATAATACCGTAATCACTTGTGAGTTGTGCATAGGATGCTTAAAATTTTACCCAAAACTCGCTGGAAAGTGGAAACTATCAAATGAGCCGCCCCATCAGTTTCAATGTCCAATTAAAAATATTTGCTTCAATGAAATAATAATAAGAAAATTGTATACAATTCTCTAAGCTTAGAGATTCACATTATACACATACGTTTTCCATAAGAATCACTATTAAATACAACAACATATATACGTCTATGTATCGTACATGTATAGGTTAGAACTACAACCAAGATCAGCCTCTCCTCTGTCCTTGCTTTTGGGATTTGAAGTACTTCAGAAGATTATGTGCCTGAAACAACAAAAGCATATAAACAGTTATTAATGTAATGAGACATACCAAAAAAGAAGAGCAAAAAAAAATAAAAAGAAACCTTCTCTTTGGCTCGAGCTGTTCCTGATTTAGTAAGAGCCACAAGAGGAGGAATAGCTCCTTCTCTAATAATACTGTTACAAAACCTCTGACTATGCATAGAAAGCTGCAAAAGCGCTGCAGTTGCATTCTCCTTCCCTCTCGCCGAACCCAACTCCACCACTTCAACCAAAACCGGTATACCACCTTCCTCCCCAATCGCAACCTTCCCTTCCTTAACCGTCGCGAGGTTCGCCAGCACGACCACAGCTTTCTCCACCATCCCAGCCGCTGGATCCATCAGCTCGACCAAGTACCTAACCGCGCCTGCTTCAATCACTTTCGCCTTGTTCTCGTGGTGTATCGAGAGGTTAAACAAAGCAGTGGCCGCGTCTTTCTTCCCTCTTAGACTCCCGTTTCCTAAAAGCTCCACGAGCGGCTCTATCGCTCCAGCTTCTCCTATCTTAGTCTTGTTCTCTTCTATCACAGATAAGCTGAAGAGCGTAGCCGCTGAGTTCTCTTTGGCTTCTAGGTTGCCTGTTCTGAGGACGTGGATGAGCGGCTCTATAGCTCCACTGTCTGCTATAACTGATTTGTTGTTGTCGTTGATTGATAGGTTTAGTAAGCAAGTCACTGCGTCGGCTTGGATCCTCTCGTCCGTGGAGTAAAGAAGGTTGACTAATGAGTCTATTGCGCCGCACCTGGCGATGACTATGCGGTTGTCTGTGCTGTTTCTTGACAGTATCCTGATCCTAGCTGTTGCCTCTCCCTGTGCTTCCAGAGAAGAGCTCTTGAGATCTTCGATCAGTTTCTTCACCTCGGATTCGATGCTTGAACTGCTTCCGGTTTCTCTTATGGTCGCTGGGATGATCCCTGGGTGGTGAAAATGCCTGGCAGATGGAAGCCGCCGCACGGTTTCAACCCTTGCCTGTGAGACTGATGTAACAGCAGGAGCTGGAGGAGGAGTGTTTCTTTCGGTTTTGGAATCCAGTTCAAAGACGATCTCTGGTGCGGAAACAGACCTGCTTAGGACCTGACGCAGCTTCTTGCATTTGGTAGCATCTAAAGATTCGGTACGGCCATTTCCACCAATCTTCATAGGGGATGATGATGAGCCTCTCTCTGACTCATCCACCAAAGAAAGAGGCTGAGAGTCACACTCATCATCATCATCTGAAGCTGGTTCAACAAGAAGAGGGAAAGGCTGACTTGACTGAACCAACTCCAAAGGATCAGGCAAATTGACATTGTTTGATTCACACCAGTTGGAAATGAAAGCCTTGACGATGAAGTTAGGTGTCAAACTCGTCTGAGACAAAGGCTGTCTTGTCTTTGGACAAACCATGAGTCCCATATCGAACCATTTTTCGATGAAAGCCCGTTCGTATGTTTGACCAGATGTCACAATGACTGGATCAGTCATAAGCTCAAGGGATAGAGGGCAGCGGAAGTCTGGAGGTACAGGGACAGAACAACCTAACTGAGACTGCTTTATGTTGGTAAGGTGATCATGCATGCGTGTTATAAGAGAGATCAATCCTTCTATAAACTCAGCTTCGGTGTTATTCTCTGTAAGCTCTGCATTCTCCTTTAAACTTGCAAGCACTACACCTTCAATCAGAATCTCTTGGTTTGATCGTAGACCAACACTCTCAGCAATTTTGACTAGAACCTCTGAAGTAGGTCCATTACCTTCCCTTTGATCTATCAGAGCTAGATCAATAGTACATGAAACTTCATCTCTTCCCACTAACTTCACCAGTTCTATGCAGTCCTGCATGATTGAACCAATGTCATAACATGGAGGAAGAGCCTTAGCAATAACTAGGGGTGGACAAAAAAAAACGAACCGATCCGAACCCAAACCAAACTAATAAATATATCGTGAGCAGTTATAGTTTTTATCAATCCAAATGGTTTGGTTAAAATTTCCTTAGAACCAAGCAAACCAAATTGAATGTGAAATTAAACCAAAATGTCCACCCCAAGCAATAACTAGTTTCTTATAGAATACTAACATTGAGACTATACCTCAAACGAAGGTGAAACAAGATCGGCAGGTAAGTGTTGTTCGCAGTGTTTGAGCAGCTGAAAGACTTCCAAACTGGATTCTCGCAACTTTGTTGCTAATGATTCAATTTGAAGAACCTGGTAATACACACGGTAGGTAGCTAGCTAATAAGAGAAAAGGAGTGTTAGATCAGAGAAGTGGTGGCTGTTTCTTTACTTACATAAAAGATTCTGCTAGAAAGAGGTTCCCAGCTTTGAAACTGCTCTCTTAGTTCATCAATGTACTGGGATAACTCTTCAAACCCGTTGTTAAGCAGCTCGCTAGGAGAGGCATCAGAGCCAACAAGGTTCTCAAGAACAGGCTGAAGAAGCTTGGCTATGTCTAGGGATGTTAACAATGGGTTTTTACCCATAGGGTACCCTAAACCCGGTTGGAATTTAAAAACCAAAACCCGTATATTCAGTTTTCAAAATTCGCGGGTTTATTTTGTGTAGTATTTATGAGCTGGGTTGGAATATAAGGTGTCCATGGATGATATGCTTAGATATGATGAGATGTTATCTAAGAGAACTCTTAACCAAGACACCTCCATGTTTACCTCCTTTAGTTAACAAACAAAAAAAAATCACATGAACAGGAGAGTTTATAATTAGTAACAAATCAAATAAAGTTAATAAGCTTAGTTAGACATTCAGACACTTACCATCATGTAATGAAATAAAACTCCAAAATATTTGAAGCAGAATATAATCAATCAATTAGTAGTAATCAAAGCCCCTGAAACAAGAACAGACCAAGTAAATTAAAAACTCCATGTTCTAGAAATAGTAAGAACTAAATCATAAGCTAACGTGAGGACCAAAGAGATTATGCTTAGTCAACGCTGGAGTCAATTATAATAATAATAAAAAACATATTGAAACTCGGAATCGAACATCAGTTTGAGTTTCAGTTTACTTGGTTCAAATTCAAACAATTACCCATGAAATCAAACGAACGAGCTCTAGACAATCTACGAAACTACAGAGAAAAACAAATTCTAACCCGAGAAAAAGAAGAAGAAGAAGACAGAGATCATCTCGAACGAGAACGAAACTTAACAATTAAAGATTTTGAAAACGAAGAAGATGAATAGACAGTTGATGAAGATACCTAGCAGAAATGGCAGTTTCAGCTTTCTCTATGGGAGAGGACGTAAATGAGAACCGTGGAAGCGCGGTAAGACCAGTTCCTTCTTTCTTCGTCAATAAGATTTATTTTCCTCTTGAAAATGTTTAATTATATTGTTAGTGGTCTTCTTAGTCATTAGACTCATTACTTTAAATCAATTAACGAGTCTTGCGTCAAACCTTGTTAGGTGGTTTATGTCAATCATTTACGAGTACGATTTACTATTTTCGTTTTCAAATTATTTGTTTTCTTTTTTGGGTTGGTTAAAGCTGCTCCTCTTTCGGTCTTTATCTTTGATTTTTTTTTATTAGCATTAACGAATCGTTACGTGCTCTAGTCGTTTAGCGCGAACATTGCATAATCAAGACCCTATTGAGTACTACTACTAGCTTTCTAAATTCTAATTAACTAATCGTCTGAATCAAAGAACTTGTGCACGACTTTTTTTCACTAAACGACTAAGAATAGTCATTATATCAATTAAATGCGAGCGCGTTTCCATTAGGCTGCTTCCATTACAAATTGACCAATTCTTCCCTCTTCACCTCATAGAAAAACATATTTCAGCTGAAAAAATTGATATATCATTTCATTTGGGTCTGAAAATATGAAGAAAAAACGCTCGAATAATATTCCATATTTATTAATTCATTAGAAAACGAGTCGAATAACAACAAAAATTCCAAGAAACATCTTAATTTTTTACGAAGGACCATTTCAGATTCTGAAAAAAAGAAAGAAACTCCCAACTATATTCTTCCAGAAGTATACTATAAACACTATATTACAAATACAACATAACATTGTAACAAATACTACTCCCGACGAAACCAGTCTCTATTGTTTGTTCCAGTTAGCTAGATCAATAGTTTCTGTTCTCAAATAGCTCTATTTGTAATAAAGCAAATAATTAAAATAATAAATATGTTTTAATAAATATGTGCAGCAACAAAGTAAAGGTTTGGACTGAGAGTGTTAGGAGGGACTACTACTACTACACTTTTAAAACTACATTCTGAAATCAAGAACACAGACCGAGTTATCAGCAAAGCAAGCTGCGAGTTTGTTACCCTCCTTGTTCCAACACACTTCGAAAATTCCTCCTTCTCCTGTGTATGTCTTCACGACCTTGCCTTCTTTTAGTGACCAGATGTGTATCGATTTGTCCACTGACCCACTCGCTATGTACTCCCCGTTTGGACTAAACGCCAATGAGTAAACCGCATCCCTTCAATTCATCAATTCAGATTTTGTTAGTACCAATGGGGTTAAACCACAAATCATCATCATAACATATCGAGGAGTGTTTTACCTGTGGCCGTTGAGACTACATATCATCTTGCCGAGTTCTGCATCCCATAGCTTTACTGTCGAGTCAAATGATGCACTGCTCCACTCAAAGAAACAACAAAGTGAGACTTAATGAATCATATAAAGGTACATACAATGCAACTGGTAGTCTATATTTTAAAGAACTTTATCACCTCGCAAGAGTTAGCTGTTTGTTGGGATTGTTGGTTCCTGGTCCGGTAGGGCTCCATCTGATTGTATAAATCTCCTGAAAATAAAATAAAATATCCATGACTCAATTAAAAATCAAACCAAACCAAACCAATATTCCAAGATTTAATGGGAGTTATGTTTACCTTAGTATGGTCTCGGAGGTCATGAACAAAGTTGTGTTGTTTTATATTCCATATCTGAAGAAAAAAGAGAGAAAAACTGAGCACAAATGTCTTAAATAAGTCAACGTAAATTCACTTAAGAGGTTAATTTAGAAAACCTTAGCAGTACTATCATCTGAGCATGAGGCCAGTAAGGTACCAGTAGGATCCCATTTCACGCAATTAACCTCACCCTGCAATTATGGAAGCACACGTATAATTGGTGCTGAGATATAGGAATAAACATAATGATAACATATGAGAGATGCTTGGACGAGGGACAAAACCTGATGACCAGCAAAGACTTTTACAGGCCGAGTTTCTCCAATCTTACACAAGTAGATAAAGGTGTCGGTGGAACTCGTTGCAAAAGACACATTGTTGCGCCAATCAACGTCAAGTGTTGGGCCTATATCCACAATTTTGATCAATTGTTATATACATATGAGAGAACTTCATTCAAATTGATGTTTCATTAAAAAGAATTGTTACCTGTGTGGAATTCAAATTGTTGTTTCCATTCCTCTGCCTTAACATCCCAAACAACAGCAGTTCTGTCGACACTTCCGGTTAGAAGATAATCACCCTTCTTGTTCCACTTTAGGGAAAATATAGGTCCCTTGTGTTTGCTCAGAGTACTTATCAAGTCACCTGAAAGAATGTAAAAAAAAAGAAAGAATGATTTGTGAATTTAAAAGCTATATCTCATAAACATACTAAAACGGTGAGTACGTTTTTTAGCCACCATGCAGAATGATAATATTTTTTTTTACTAGCTGATAGCTTTCATGTTTCAATCGCGAAACTCGTGTTACTACCAAAGCCCAGACAATTAACCTCAGAAATTTGCAGCTCATGCTGAGAGGAAACATATAGATATTAATTTAGACATAAATGACAGAGATACGAGTAATACAAGGGATAACTCCCACAAGGAGTAACACTAGAAAGGAACGTGGACATACCGTTTGTAGTCCAGATTCTTGCTTGGCCATCACATGAACCAGTGGCAAGTAAAGTCCCTTCCCCCTGAAAAATTCAGAAAATCAGATAACAATTTTTTTAGCAGAAACTAAGGCACTAATCCAGAAGAATAAAGAACAGGCAAAAATTAGCAGTATCCAAGAACAGGTAGATATTTTATAAGCAGTGAAAACAAAGTAGCAGCGCTCACATTCCAGTCAAGAGTGGTCACATCCTTGCTCTTCTCGTTTGACTTTCCTTTTGCATGTTTCAGGATCAAAGCGTTGATGGTACGACCAGATTTTAATGGTCCTTCCGGGATATTCCAGATACGTGCTGTCGTATCACCAGACCTGAAATTTTTGCAAAGGCACATTTAAATGGAATAACCAATTAATTATTCGCATGTGCATTAAACAGAACTACTTACCCTGACGCAAGCAATGAAGCCGACGGACTCCATGCACACGCACAAACCTAAATCAGCAATACAGACAGAACCTTAATCTTAACATAAGAAAAACAAGGATTAATGTAATAGATTCCAGTGAAGATTGGAAATCAACTATACCGCTTGCCCAGTATAGAGATAAAATCAACGAAAAGGTACCTCAGATGTATGCCCTTCCAAAATCCTCACATCAGAACTAGGAATGTGAGATGGCATAGAAGCAGGAGTCATGGTGATATCCATAGGTTCTGCAGCTGTTCACATAAGAAAACATTATTTAGAAAATAGCTAAACTATTAGCAAAGTTTCAACAATTAAACATATGAAGACTGACCAGAAGAACGGGCATGGTCTTCATCCCCAGCATTAGCTTTGTCACTTTGGTCAATAACCATGTCCCTGTCACCATCTCCAACCTGCTTTTCTTGAGCCTTTTCCCTCTCCATCTTCTCTCTCTCCCTCTCCCTTTCCGTCTCTCGCTCCCTCTCTAGCTTCATTCTTTCCCTCTCCCTCTCGAACGTCTCTCGTTCCATCTTCTCCCTCTCGCGTTCCTTGTCTCGTTCCATCTTCTCTCTTTCCCTCTCCTTATCTCGTTCCATCTTCTCCCTTTCCCTCTCTTTCTCTCGCTCCTTGAGTTTCTCATGCCTATCCTTCTCCCTGAGTCGGCTGCGCTCTCCTTCAACCTCTCTATCGTTTTCTTTAGATTTGTCCTTTTCCTTCTCCTTATCCCTCTCTTTCCTCTTTCTCTCCCTCAGCATATCCTGCAACTCCTTCACGTCCTTTGAAATCAGATCCAAGGGTTGAAAGAATGAGAAATCCTCCTCAGTTTCCACTTCTCCCTGCGAGTAAAAACAACAAAGACCGCTGAGGTTACACATTGCTCAGACATCAAAACATCAAACAAACAAAAAAAGCATTAAGAAACAATACATTGGTCAGATTAGCTTCCATCTCCATGTACTGGAGTCCTTTTTGAACAAACTTGACAAGAGCACCAGGTGGAACCATGTTCCCATCAATGTTTGATTTATTAATCCCTGCCTCGTATCCTAGAGTGAATGCAGCATGTGTAAACCCTGCAAAAACCATGATTAGGATTAAACTGATGCAGATAAGTATTTGGACTCCGGGTATTATCAGGGTATTATCAGAATCAACGGATCTCTAGTTCTATTTTACATCATAAAGAACCATCTTTAAAACAACTATCAATCTACTCAAGCTCGCGAGTAACAATCAGATCTAAAAGTATCATGAACAACCAACGATCTTAAAAACAACAACTTTTCGCACAATTCGTGAAACCCTAAGACGAATCCGTGGAAACCCTAAGACATCGACATTCGTATTTCCAGATCAATTCCGAAACCCTAGCTAGCGGAACAGATACAAATTTCAATTAAATAAATAAGAACAAAGGAGAGAAAACAGAGAAAGCTTTATATCTACCGTTACCTGATTCCTGAAGATAACGGAAAACCAGAAAATTCATCTCGACGGAGGTGAGTGAAGACATCTCCGAAACCCTAATTCTTCTCCCTTCAATTCAATTCACAGAGTTTTTTTTTTTTGAACAAATCGAAGAAAGAGTTCGGAGCAACCCAGAAGAAGAGGGAGCTTGAAAATTTTCTCGAGATTTTAAGCTCTTTCCTCATATGATGATAATATTTTTCCGTCTCCGACAATATCTAAACCTTAAGGTATATGGTCCTAATGGGCTTCACATTATCCTGTAACTTTAACATTTTGGGCCAAGCCCACTAATTTTACAACAATTAAGCTTTGCTATAAGCTAAGATCTGCGTCTAAATGCATGACAAATTTATATGAAAATTATTTAAAACATATCGTATGGAAAAATAAAATTTATATTAGTGATCGAATAAATATTTTTGGTCCTTAAATATTTTTTTTTAATTTCTTTTGTTAATTATATAATTTGTTTACTGATGAGCTGATCCCATTTTAAAAATATTTTAGATCAAAAAATCATTTATCGATAAAAACCTAACGTTTAGGCCGAAGAATCTCAGACCTACTATTTGGTTACAATAAAAATATGAGAGCTCGGTTTTATATCATGATTTAACAATTTAAAATTTAATTATGGTTATGAGAAGTTTACGTTCACGTGTCAATCCTAAATATCTTCAATATTTTTATCGTTTTTGTGTCGTTATTTCATTTTTGTTATTCTTCGATATAAATATTGATTTTTGAGTTTATTCTCATTTCGTTATTTTGTTTTGGTTTGAGATTTAAAAAATGTTTAAGATTTAAAATTATTAAAGAGATACATACATAGGTTAAGATTCGCGCTTTGAGCAGAATAAATATTTTATATTTATTACTTATTTTATGTTTTTATAAAATAATAAATAATTATTATATATTAAATAACTAATAAATCAATTACTATTATGTAATAAATTGCCGTGCGCATATAAATCATCGCTCTTGTTTATTCGCAATTATTTTAAAGTAAATAAATCAAAACAATTAATCTTATCTATCGTATATCATATACAAGTAAAAGTAAATTTAAATAATATTAACATAGATATATATTATTTTAATATGAATATTTATTAAACCAACCCATAATGTAATGCATGAACCAATGATAGCAAAATTGTAATGTCTTTCAAGATAATTGTTATTTTCATCTAATAAAGGGTCCATATTGGGCTATTGGGCTTTCCTATGTAGCTTTCGTTATAAGACTCATTAAAAGAACCCGGATCCGAAATATTCTAGAGCGGGTAACGACGATTCGGGTTTTGCAATTTGAATTTAAATCTCCGCTCTCTTTACTTTTCTCATTGTATCTTTTGTTTTCTTCTCGAAACGAGCCGTTAGAGAGAGAGAGAGAGAGAGAGAGAGAGAGAGAGAGAGAGAGAGAGAGAGAGAGAGAGAGAGAGAGAGAGAGAGAGAGAGAGAGAGAGAGAGAGAGAGAGAGAGAGGAAGGAGTTGGATCTGAGTGAATCGGAGATGGCAGCGAACATAGGGATAATGGACTCAGCATATTTCGTAGGGAGAACGGAGATTCTCGCGTGGATCAACTCCGCTCTGCATCTAAATCTCTCCAAAGTCGAAGAGGTTGAGTTAATTTTCTCTTCTCTTCTATAAACCTAGTTTTAAATTCGGATCTTACGTAGCAACCACCGTGGACTTCGTCGAATTTGTTATTGTTAGCGTTATTGTTCTGGAATTGAATTTGGATTTCGAATCCTTCTCTGTGTTGTGGATCTGAATACGGATCTATTGATTAACAGGCTTGTTCAGGCGCGGTTCACTGCCAGCTCATGGATTCGGTTCACCCTGGTACTGTGCCGATGCACAAGGTTAATTTCGACGCCAAGAGTGAGTACGAGATGATTCAGAACTACAAGGTGCTTCAGGATGTGTTTAACAAACTCAAGCTCACTAAGGTCCTCTTTAATCTCCTTTATTTAAGGGTATAATAGAGCTTGCAATCAAACTGAATTGTCTGTTGAATTTTGGATGTGTGTAGCATATTGAAGTGAGCAAACTCGTTAAAGGTAGACCACTTGATAACTTGGAGTTCATGCAGTGGATGAAGAAGTACTGCGATTCTGTTAATGGTGGCCAGCTTCACAAGTAAGTTCCACAGCTTATCAGAGCCTTAACCTTGTCCATGTTTATGTATTAATACCATGGAAGCTTCATGATTCTGATTATTGCGTCACACTGAATCCATTTCATTGACAAAATCCAAAATGAACTATATGAATCATTGGTTAGATAAGTTCGCTTATTGTTTGTGCTGGCTCTCCTGAATAGATGAATCCACCAAGTCTAGTGGATTCCACTTACTAGCATTATAGTTGATACAAGTTCATATACCCATTTCTGATACTGCTGTCTTGTATTTTGATTTTTATCGCTAGCTATCACGCACTGGAGAGAAGGGAAGCCTGCAAAGGAGGAAAAGAAGCAACAAGGAGAGCTGCATCTGGCAAGAGTTCTTCTTCTTCAGCTGCACCTAGACCTTCCTCTTCGAATGGTACCCGTAAGCACGAACCAGCATCCTCCAACGCTGGGAATCACCACTCGTCAAGAGCTCCCTCGTCTAAACAAACTAAACCAGCGCCTGCTGCTGCGGCGGCTGCTTACGATGAAAAGGTAGTTGTCTCTCATTTCTTGAATTACACCAAAGTCTTTATTTAAGAAGCTCACTAACTCGCTTTCCTTATCACACAGATCACAGAACTGAAACTCTACATAGACAGTTTGGAGAAAGAGAGAGACTTCTACTTCTCTAAACTACGAGATGTAGAGATTCTCTGTCAGAATCCAGACACAGAACACTTGCCTGTAAGCAAAAGCCTTCTCAATCCCTCCTCGTTCTAAAGAAGTTTCAGAATGTTTACTAATCATCACTCTTTTTGTTTGTGTTCTGCAGCTCGTTGGTTCCATAAAAAGAATCCTCTACGCAGCAGATGGAGAAGACCTTGGAGCAGCAGCAGCAGAGACACAGACCTTAAGCCCTATTGCTGAAGGATCGGAAGAGAGAAGGAACAGTGCAATAGAGTCGCAGAAAAGGAAACTCATAGTGAATCAAGACGTGGATGCTGCAGCGATTACATCACTCTCCCCAAGACAGCGCCTCTCTGATTCTTCTGATGTCAAATGCAGTGGCTCATCTCCTCTTTTGACCTGCTGAATCTCCTTCCGACTACTCTGTTTCTTATGAACGTTACTGTTATGTTCGAAAATTCTATATTACTTTATATAAGCCTATTATTACTATAAACCTATTATTACTATGTGCTTAAAAAGAAAGCATCATTCATATGATGTTTTGTAATCGTTGTGGTATAATAATAATCTGTTTTGACATATTTTATTGATTGTTAAGGTTTCCGAAGACTCATGTTAGCTAATCAATCTTTGGCAAAAATTACAAAGACAAAACTAAAGAAACCACTTTATTTATTTCCACTTTATACAATTGAGCTCTTATCAGACCTCTAGCATTTATTTCCACTTTATACAAAATTAATAGTTTAAATTTCTGCCATTTTAGATTGAAAAAAACCATTAATGCGAATAGACTACTTTGACGTACAGCATGCACTACACATGGCACATTATGCATCAATAGAAAAGTCTGAGAAATAAGGCATATGCATTATGCTCAAGTTCTTTCATCTGCGGTGTATAAAACTGGCTCAACGTATTTGACATTCTTTCAACACAGTTAAAAGTAAGAGAATCCTGATTTTGTTCAACATTTCGAAATTTTCAAAATAGAATGACAAATTATAAATAACGAATATTCACAGCCTACAAAGTCTACTGTCTAGAAAACACATGAAGTTTGACCGTTGAACGCGAGAAGTCATGATTATTGCAACGAAGAGCGTGAAGAGAAGTCAGAAAAAGCAATAACAAAAAGTTAAAAAAAAAAAGAGGTCCAAGTAATCAACGACCAGGATTACCCCCCCTTCTTTAAATCGAACGGTTGACATCAACTAGAGTGAGATTTGGGCTGGAGCATGACGATTGCGATGATGACACGTGGTCCCTTACTTGACGCGATGGACCGTTACTTTATATAACTCCTCAAAAACCGAAGACCCAACCCAAAATTAAAAAAATAAAAAAATGGGACAAGCGCCGTCGTCTACGGCGGAATCAACCGCCAGAGAGATAGATCTTAGGCTAACCTCTCCGGTGATTGTTTCCGGTAGAGGAGAATCGATGGATTTAGAAAACAGCGGTGCGGTTACAGATCGTGATTACACCGAAGATCTACCGGGTGAATGTTTAGCTCACGTGTTCCAGTACCTCGGAGCCGGAGATCGCAAGCGATGCTCTCTCGTCTGCAAACGGTGGCTATTCGTCGACGGTCAGAACCGCCACCGGTTATCTCTCGACGCTAGAGACGAGATCCTCTCGTTCCTCCCGTCTATGTTCGACCGGTTCGATTCGGTTACGAAGCTCGCTCTCCGGTGCGATCGGAAGTCTTTAAGCTTGAGCGACGAGGCTCTGGTGATGATCTCGGTGCGTTGCTCGAATCTGACTCGCGTGAAGCTTCGCGGCTGCCGCGAGATCACGGATCTGGGGATGGTGGAGTTCGCGAAGAACTGTGGGAATCTGAAGAAGCTCTCCGTTGGATCTTGTAACTTTGGAGCGGAAGGAGTTAACGCGATGCTTGAGAATTGCAAGGCTCTTGAGGAGTTGTCGGTGAAGAGACTCAGAGGGATTCACGAAGCTCCTGAGTTGGTTGGTTCATCGTCTTCTCTTAGATCCGTCTGCTTGAAGGAGCTTGTGAATGGTCAGGTGTTCGAACCGTTGGTTGCTAATACTAGAACGTTGAAAACTTTGAAGATTATTCGTTGTCTTGGCGATTGGGATAAAGTTCTTAAAACGATCGGAGAAGGAGACAGCTCGTTGAGTGAGATTCATCTGGAGAGGCTGCAAGTTAGTGACTTTGGGCTTTCCGCGGTATCTAAATGCTCAAAGGTGGAGACTTTGCATATAGTGAAGACGCCGGAGTGCTCTAACTATGGGTTGATTGATGTTGCGGAGAGATGTAAGCTGCTGAGGAAGCTTCACATTGATGGTTGGAGGACTAATAGGATCGGTGATGAAGGTCTGATGGCGGTAGCGAAAAACTGCTTGAACTTACAGGAGCTTGTGCTGATTGGCGTTAATGCGACGCATATGAGTTTAGCAGCCATTGCTTCAAACTGTGAGAAGCTGGAAAGATTAGCGCTTTGTGGAAGTGGAACTATAGGGGATACGGAGATCGCTTGTATTGCTAAGAAGTGCGGTGCGTTGAGGAAGTTCTGTATTAAAGGATGTGCGGTGTCGGATCTTGGGATCGAGGCGCTCGCTGTTGGTTGTCCTAACCTGGTGAAGTTGAAGGTGAAGAAGTGTAAAGTGGTGACTGGAGAGATTGGAGAATGGCTAAGAGAGCGAAGGAGGACGCTTGTGGTGTGTATGGATGGTGATGGGAGTGAAGCAACGGTTGCGCCGGAGGGCGAGGTTGAGACTGTTGTGGGGGAGCCAAGAGTGGGTCAAGCTGGTGGTGCGGCGGAGGTTGGATCAGGTAATGGTGGAGGAAGTAGATTAGCGATGATTAGATCAAAGTTTGGGTTTCTTGGTGGAAGGAACTTGATAACTTGCACATTCGGGAGATGGTCTCATAATGATAATGGTACTAGTTCTACTTGATATTTGATAATGATAACTGTCAAAATGCTTTCTTTCTTCTTCTTTTGTAATCCTCCTTTCATGATGTGTTTCACACTGTGTGTAAGAAGAAGCCTTGTCGATTAGAAAAGTCATTCCATGTAAGAACATTTATTTGTTTCTTTCTTTTATTAACTATTGATTTGTGGGCATATTATGTGACGTTTGTATTTATAAGATTGCAACGAACAGATTAAAATGATCTACTATTTAAGAGGTTACTTAAAATGGTAATTACTTTCAGTTCTTCTCCCTCACAAGAAGGGAGAAACAATACATTTGTACACTGATTACAATTAATTGTTTGCTTTTAGTGATCGTTTTGTATCTTTCTTCAACGAGGTGCTGTACCATCAAAAGCTGTGTGATCCTCTAGGCTAACCAGAGAGCCTTTTGGCTTCTTTGTTCACCACTCGGAGCTCTGAGGAAGTCTGGCCACGGTGTCCTCTTTGATGTCACTATGATTTCCAAGGGCGAATTTATTAATTATTATCCAGCTTGCATACAAGTAAAATAAAATTGCAAGTCGAACTTACCCAGGTGAGAACTTGCTAAGCTCTGGCTTCAACCTGGAGGCACCAAAGCAAAGACACGGTGGCCACAGGTTCTAAGTGGTTCCACCATAGAAGGAACCTTGACCAGAGACAATGGACTATCATTCTCATCCAACAATTTGATGCTCTGTTTAACCCCCATGTTGGTTTACCATCCACATATTTTTATGTCGAAACTTAAGTTCAGGACCACAATGAAAAGCAAAAACTAACTTTTTATGAATATAGTTATTTTTTTCCTGCAGCTCGGCTTTCATGTCACTAGTTGCAGAGAATTCTACACCGGTAGTAACAGTATGACTTTGATGTAAGAGCAAATTCAGTAAATTTGAGATAGATTCACTGATTCCAAGTAAACTATTCGGATAAAAGATACCGACGTTATTCTTCTTAGCCTTTTAGGATAGTACCGAGCTTATTTCTATTAGCCTCCTACACTAGTATGTCTTCCATGGTTTATCGGGTACCAAGTGACATTCAAATAAGTTTGGTACCTTTTATCCGAATAACTTACTTGGATTCAGAGGAATCAAGCTCAAACTAACTTACCTAACTGAACGTACTCCTATATCAAAATTATTATGGTATACTATCAGTAATTCTTCAGCTAGTGACATGAAAGTAGAGCTGTTGAAAAATAATAAAAAAACTCTTAAAAAGCAGTTACTTTGGCTTTTCATTGCGGTGCAGTCAATCTTCTTGGCATAAAACTAGGACCTTAGATAGGCATTGAAGTCAAAGCTTCGCCTTTTTGCCTCACTTGTTGATTCATCATCAAAACTGATGATAACTCATCTATCGGGAGTTTTTCGTTGCCAATGGTGTTAGTTGTTTTACAGAGCTAGGCTTCAGCTGGAGAAGCTGGTTTGCGCCTTTGGTGGTGTATAGATTGGTGATGGAAGTGGAGAAGATGAGGAAGACGACTATATAATAATAAAAAGTTATTTAATTTACTGTTTCTTCTTTTAGATTGTTTTTTTTTTGTCGACAGTGATACAGTTTTTGCATGATATTATAGTCTAACACATGTATAAAGAACATAAAAAGAGTTACACGTAGCAATACGTGTTACTACAACACTGAAACTCCATCAAGACATGTTGGGTATCACTATTAGTCGCCGTTGCTAGGTCTTCGGATAGTTTGAGAAATGGACTTTCCTCCACCAGATAATTGCAGCGTTAAGATTAACGCCAACTCATTATTAACCAAGACATTCATCAGAACATTTCATAGATAGAAATTACAATTCTACTTACCCTAAAATCAGAATAGTCAAAATATTCTCTTTTTAATTTCCAATCATAACCAATAAGCTTTGCTCAGCGTAGGACATCAAAGAATTAATATGGATAACTGAACAAAGAAAAAGATCAACCCAAAACACATTCAGGAATTGGCACTTCACTAAGATCGAATCACTTAATTAACGAGTAAAGACGAAAGATAACAAAATCCACTACCGGAAAAGACAGTCGGACTAAGCTGAAAAACAAATCCAAATAAGACCGCTATTGGGGTTTCTTTTTAGAGCAGTATTAATCCAGACTTTTAATTTGATTTTTTTTAACACTGACTCTTATATTTTTTATCTAAGAGATAGTTCAAACTACAAAACGGTTCTTAGTCGAAACTAAAAACTGCATCCTAAGAACCAGGTTAATCATGGCCTTACAAATTGATTATTTCGAGTTTACTGTCTTCTTACAACCATGACACCATGGCCATGTAATAATAAAACATTTATCATTCGTAGGACATGTCATGAATATAGATGGATTAATTATAAATCCAAATGCCAATAAAAGCCCAATACGGCCCAAAAAGTGGCAGAAAAAAAAAATACGTTTTTTAGTAAAATAAAATAAAACCACAAGTTTTAAGCGATTCGCTTCGACACCTAGTATATGGCGGCGGCGATGTTTTCGTCTCCCGTCGTGACTCGTCAGCTCACGAAACCCTAATCTATCCAATCTCTACTCTCTCCTTTCTTTTCGCACCCTAAAATCGAACAATGACCCAGAATCCGGATCCGAACCCTGATCCATCGCAAGACGATCTCCTCTCCTCGGAGCAGCAGCAGCAGCAGCCGGAGAGCTTGAGCATCGATACGAGGGTGGAGCAAGCATGGGCACACTGGAAGAAGCTAGGTAAACCCAAGTACATCGTTGCTCCAATGGTGGATAACTCGGAGCTTCCGTTCCGATTGCTCTGCCAGAAATACGGAGCTCAAGCTGCTTACACACCGATGCTTCATTCCAGAGTCTTCACCGAGACTGAGAAGTATCGTAACCAAGAGTTCACCACTTGCAAGGTATAATAATGATTCAATTTTTTTAAAAAATATATCAGTTTTTTTTTAATTCGTTGTTGTGTGTAGGAGGACAGGCCATTGTTTGTTCAGTTCTGTGCTAATGATCCTGATACGCTCTTGGAAGCTGCAAAGAGAGTCCAACCTTACTGCGATTATGTTGATATCAACTTAGGGTAACCACAAGTCTCTAATTCTTCAATAAAGATACGATTTTTATGCATTAGTGACTTAGTTCTGATAATTAAGTTATATTCAATGATTTGGGTTCGGAGATTCTGGAAAAGATAAAGAGTTGAGTGAGTGTTAGTAGTTTAGTTCAGTGATTTGGGTGCCACAATGTTCAATAAAGATGGGATTTTTATTAAGTTTTGTTAGTTCTGATAGCATCACTACTGTTAGTACTTAGTTCTGATAATTAAGTTATATTCAATGATTTGGGTTTGGAGATTCTGTAAAAGATAAAGAGTTTAGTGAGGTGTTAGTACTTTAGTTCAGTGATTTGGGTGCCACAATGTTCAATAAAGATGGGATTTTTATTAAGTTTTGTTAGTACTTTGATAATGAAGTGAATGTTCATTTGAGTAGTTTGAACTTTGGGCTACTGAGTAAGACCTTTTTGATTTTAGGTGTCCTCAACGGATTGCGAAGCGAGGGAACTATGGTGCATTCCTGATGGATAACCTTCCTTTGGTGAAGTCACTCGTTAAGAAGTTAGCTCAGAACCTAACTGTTCCCGTCTCCTGCAAGATCCGTATTTTCCCTAACCTTCAAGATACACTCAACTACGCCAAGATGCTAGAAGAAGCCGGCTGCTCATTACTAGCGGTTCACGGCCGGACGAGAGATGAGAAAGACGGGAAGAAGTTTAGAGCTGATTGGGGAGCCATCAAGGAGGTGAGAGAAGCTCTGAGGATCCCTGTTTTAGCGAATGGGAATGTGAGATGCGTTGAAGATGTGGATGAGTGCATCAGAGAGACGGGTGTTGAAGGCGTTCTTTCCGCTGAGACGCTTCTTGAGAACCCTGCGGCCTTTGCTGGGTTTAGAACAGCTGAGTGGGCTAAAGAAGAGGGATACGTGGATGGAGGATTAGATCAGGGAGATTTAGTTGTTGAGTATTTGAAGTTATGTGAGAAGCATCCGGTTCCATGGAGGATGATTCGGTCTCACGTGCATAAGATGCTGGGAGATTGGTTTAGGGTGCACCCACAGGTTAGGGAGGAGTTTAATGCTCAAAACATATTGACGTTTGAGTTTCTGTACGGTCTTGTGGATCAGCTTAAAGAGCTTGGGGGACGAGTTCCACTCTACAAGAAAAGGAAGATAGATACTCCACAGTCTCCATAAAGGGTTTAGAGAGTTTAATTTATACGTTATTGATTTATTGGGATTTTTATGTTGTATCAATATGTCTAAATACTTTTTGAAGTAAAACTGTCACTACTTTTAAGTTATAAAGATATTTTGTATGATTTATCATTTGCTAAGTTCATTAAAAGAATAGTTGTTTAAAAAAAAACTATGTTTTAGTGGTTTTTAAGTGAAAAGTACCTCCAAGTACATATGTTTTTTGGGTGAAATTTAATTGATTGAAGCTGGGAGAAAAAGCTCTGAGGAATATCAACTCAGGAGGGTTGTTCTCCATCATTGAGGTGAATCCACGCTAAAATGAGAAAAACGAAGGGGCCATTATTGTTGAGATCAAACTGAAAGAGCTCGAACACAAGTCATGGAGTGTAGTTCCTGGACCTGGAGGAGCTCCCACTCTGGTTCCTTACTGGAATAATTACGAATTTGATTGGTTTTAATAACAATTGTAATTGATTTTGCTTTGCTGTTGTTTATATATGCATCAGGCTTCATTCCAGCCAGGTGGGTCTTAACAGGTCTCTCATGGGTTCAGTCACCACTAGCAACTTCTTGAATCCTCAGGTATATTTTGGCAAGCTTACATAAGTCTGATTTCCTTTTTTTTTTTGTTACATGGATTGCAGCTTGGTGCTGAGATTAGAGTACCTGTGAAGAACACGCATGTGTATGCATTTGCTGAGCATGGGAACGAATTGAGAAGCTCCAAGGACGTGAAAGGGAACCCAACCGCAGTGTATAGGAGAATGGGACAAGGTTCATCATACGGTGTAGGAGTGAAGTTAGGTTTTGGTAAGAGCTGAGTATTAAGGTTAATGAGAAGTAAGTTCGTGCAACTCACTTTAGGCTTTGCCATTTTTATCTTCAAGGATTTGTTCTTTCAAATAATTGTTTAATGTTAAATGTTTTGATTGTGTTGTTGAGTTATGCTGATAATTTTCTTCATCCTTTTAACTCCATTGTTTAAAGTTTTAAGTGCAAGTGAGGGACAACGTTGAGCTTCTTAATACTTAGTGGTATTAATTTTTGAGAAGAAAATTTTATAATATTTGATTAAAGTATAATCCGCGCTTTACCTTTCTAGTAGTTGACAAATGAGAATCTATAATATTGGTACTATATCATGTCGGCTTGGTGCGCTATCTTATAAAATTACCAGCAGGAGATAGTGGGTCATAGAATATTAGGAGGCAATAAAATTTGATCAAGTGCCAATGGCTGCAAACATCCACAAAGTCGTCTTCATAGCTAGTAAGGTTGACACGACCAAGGAAACAAAACATATCTTATTTTGAGATCTTTCAATTCGATTTGAGATGGTTGATGCGATCACGGGGTACGTTGTCGGAAAGATGGGTGACTATCTCATCAAACAAGCGTCGATGCTGATGACAGTCAGGGATGATCTTGAAGAGCTGAAGACGGAGTTGACTTGCATCCACTGTTATCTCAGGGATGTTGAAAGCACGAGAAAGAGAAGATGAGGTCTCAAAAGAGTGGACTAAAATGGTTTTAGATATAGCTTATGATGTAGAAGATGTTTTGGACACTTATTTTCTAAAATTCAAAGAAAGATCACAGAGGAAAGGTTTGATGACGATATCAGATCCCTCAAGAGAAGACTTCTTGATATCACTCGCAAGCGTCATGCTTACGGCATAGGAAGAAGATTCAAAGAGGTAACAAGTTGGAGGGTGAGGCAGCTTCGATGTGCTCGACCTGTTGATCATGAAGAGCTAGTAGTTGGTTTTGAAGATGATGTTAAGTTTCTTTTGGCAAAGCTTCTTGATGATGAGGGTGAGCGATATATCATCTCGATATTTGGCATGGGAGGTCTCGGGAAGACTGCTCTTGCTAGGAAGCTCTACAACTTGAGGGATGGGAGCGTCCACCATCTTATGGACAACAACTACTTGTGTGACAGACGTGTGAACAAACGGATGTGGTCCTTCTTGTTCTTCGGAGAGCACAAGGTAATGCTGGGAAGTTATGTTAAGACCACAAACTTGAAACTGAAGCTACTTAGAGTGCTTAATCTCAGAGGGCTTCTGTTTGACTGTGAAGGATACATCCCCTTTATGAGTTTACCAGATGTGATATGCGAGTTAATACACTTGAGGTATCTTGGTGTAGCTGATACTGGTCTTAGACATTTACCATCTCTGATCTCCAACTTACAGTTTCTACAGACACTAGATGCATCAGGCAACCGGTTTGAGGGAATGACTGATCTACGTAAGCTCACATCACCAAGGCACCTCATGGGAAGATTCATTGGAGAATTACTAATAGGAGATGTGGTTAACTTCCAGACTTTAAGGTCTATCTCCTCCTATCAGTGCACAAGGTTTTGCTCGGCTGAGGAAGCTTGCATTGTTCAGAGTAAGATTAGATTCATTGTGGATAGAAGAAGAAGCCATGCCTAGTTTGATGCATCTGAATCTGCTCAACAGATTAGGACCAAGAACGAAGCTGATGATTCCAGATCGATTTTTGGCACTTGTTAGAGGTTACTAGATTATAAGCTTATGATTCAATATCTAACTTTTAGGCCCTGCTATACATAATTTCAAGAATATGATGAGCTTGTGGAAGAAGAGAAAATTACTCATGGGGTTGAATCACTTCCACGCACACGCATGTCAACACAAAAATATCATGGTTTTTTTTATTTTAAAAAGGAAAAATGTAGTTACAATAGCTTTTCTGATGAAAAATTGCACTGTAACAGTCAAATAATTGCTTAATGTTATTGTTCTGCTTGGGTTGTTTGAGTTGTGCTGAGAACGGGGACAGAGTTTCTTCTTTGAGATTTGTGTTAATTTGATCCCCTAAACTTTTTGTTTTATGTTTTAAATAATCAAAAATCTGAGCCAAAAGTTGAGACGTATTTGATTTGACACAACATTTTTCTAATTGTCAAACTTTTTTTTGGGAAACTTTTAATTGTCAAACTTTGGGATTAAATACGACATTTCAGAATATATACGACTAGTTCCAACATATATTGCAAAACTGAAATTTCCACGAAAAATCGTAAGAAAAGTTGACATATGAGAATTTATATTGGTCTCACGTATACTCCTAACTTTTTTTTTAAATATAATAGATCGTTTTTCGCGCTACGCATGGATAATTGATCTTTAAATTTTTCAAACTCTTTAATGTCAAATATATAGTACAAGAAGAGGGATGACATGCTCGAATTTTGGTTGTTTAAATTTTGCATGCAACTTTATTTTGGCTTCTTTCTAAACTGCCATAAAATTGTGTTTTGTAAGTTTGTCGAAATACCAACATCAGTTCAAAATACATAAATAGTTTGGAAGACATTAAAATGTTGATTTTTTTTTTTTTGAAGATCATCCTCTGAGTTTGGCGTTGTTTTGCTCGAACTCATGCATTACACTAACGGAATCTTAGTTGAGGGTTTAAAAACATAAAATTTTAGTTGGGGATTTTTCTTCCCATTTAAAAATAGTTCAGGTTAAACCCTTAAAAAATTGTTTTTTTTTGTCTTTTTGCTCCTTATTTTCTGGAATTTTCATTGAATTACTTGCCACTAGTGGAATAAGACAGAATTGGAACTATGTGCTGTGTTTGCACGTGAAATCTCGTCTTTTGCCATAGCCATTACCTTGCGCTAGTGCTTCATAATGAGTTATTCCTGTTGATAACCCATTTATGTTTTATATGCTTCTTGGTCCAATATAGTTGGACCCATGTATATCATTATCACCAAATGAGACTAACTAATCTCAGTGTTTTTCAGGTTCAAGATCCTCAAGAGCAAAGCCTTTACATTGGACATCATGTTTGAAGATTGCAGAAGATGTAGCTCAAGGCTTGTACTACATTCACCAAACATCATCAGCATTAGTCCATGGAAACCTTAAATCAACGAACATCCTCCTCGGACATGACTTCGAAGCTTGTTTAACAGGTTACTGCCTCAGCGTCCTGATAGACTCTTCTTCTTCTTCAGTTTCACCTGATGATGCTGACACTTCCTCTTACAAAGCCCCTGAGATCAGAAAATCATCTCGTAGACCCACTTCCAAATGCGATGTCTACTCCTTTGGTGTTCTTGATCTTTGAGCTTTTGACTGGTAAGAGCGAATCTATGCATCCGTTTATGGCGCCGAAGGATATGCTTGCATGGGTTAGAGCAATGAGAGAAGAAGAGGAAGGTGCATGAGGATAGTAGGCTTGGTATGATGACTGGAACAGCTTGTCTTTGCCGCGTGACATCGCCAGAGTAAAGGCCAACGATGAGGCAAGTGATTAAGATGATTCAGAGAATTAGAGAGAGTGTTATGGCTGAAGAGAATGATCCGTTCCAGTGAAGAGTCTAACTCGTAGGCTTCCCTCCGACCAGTTTTCTCAGTGGAGGAGCTAAATTTAGAAGAAATGATAATATAAAGGCGTAAAATGTAATTGTCTTAGGATGTGGGGTCGGAATCGTAATAGCTTTGAAATTTAGAGGATGAAACTCAAAGAAAGTATTTTTTTTTTCTTCTTTTTTCCGTAGATGATGACTGTGGGTTTAGGTCCCCCCCACCTGTCAGGATATTTATGGTCCATTTCCAAAATGAGAGGCCCAATTTTGCAAGTATTCACTCACTATTAAGCAGCTCTAAAGGTGTCGTTAAATATTGGGCAATGCGTTGTTTAGGCTACTCGAAATCAGCACTTGAAACGGAAAGTAAGGCACTGTTGGCAGCAGTACAATGTAATATTTTTTTGGGTTACAAGAAGATCATTTTTGAATGTGACTGTGAAGTGTAGATTAGAAGTCTACTTACGCTGGATGGTGATTTCAGCATTACTACTATATGCAGTGACATCAAGCGATGGTGTGGTCAGGTTGAAAGTTTTCACTATCGTCATGTTCATCGAGAAGAGAATGCTGTTGCGCATGAACTAGCAAAGCGAGTCACAACGGCTCAGCCTTTTACTTCTTTATCTTGTTTCATTCCATATTGGTTAACACCAATGTGCTTTGTAGTGTTACATTTATCAATTCTAATAAATGTTAATTTGTGGGAACAACAAAGATATAAAACAACATGATATTTAAAAAAGCACATGTAACAAAGTGGTCCATTTTCTACGAAATGAATTGATTTCTTAGCTTTTCAGTGGTAATTGGCGCCATGTTCACGTGCCAGCTGGGTCACAGCTTAAAGTTTCATTGTTAAATCGTATTTTTTCATACGAATACTACTTCCCTTGTGAAATTATTTGTTTTTGTAGATCTTGATATTTTAGTTCAAAACCAAAGTCGTGGGAACAATCCAAATATTACTCGACTTATGTCCTACATATTTTTCTATAACAGCTCCACTATTATTAGGCTATTCATAAAAATATTTTGCGTGGAAGGATTCCCAAAAAAAAGCATCAAATTTATTATGAAAGGAACGTAAATTATTAAATAACAAATCCTTAATATATTGTAATTGTTTTTTAATGCATTGTATTGCTACTTGTCCATGTAATACAAAACAATGATTTTATACTATCGGAATAATTATAATATTTACACTGATGCTTATATATATTATTAAGGATTAAGGACCATCGAACGGAAAACTAAGGAAAAAGTTTTCATTTCTAAAATGTCTATTTGGAAAATTATGACCTGCAAGAATATTATTGAAATCGTGAAGAAAACAAGCCAAGAGAGCAACAACATCATATAGTATATTAAAAATATCATATAATATGGTTCAACTTATTAGTTGAAGATTATAGTTTTTATTTACTTATTTTTGAAGATTATAGTTAAATCACGTATACGCTGAGGATAGATAATCCATAAGAATAAAGATCATTATCTAAACAAAATTTAAAATGAAGAAAATACAACTCGACGCTCCTGAAAATAACATCAAACAATTATTAGAAGATCGGTTCTTTCGGGACCGACATATTGCTATTATAATCAGTCTCCCACCTGCTGCTGATAATTCACAATTTACCAATTAATTTATGTATGTTGTGTTATTATGTTACTGATCATATAATTGATTTGTTGTTGTAATTCTTTTCAAACAAAATTATGTTATTTGTAACTGTGCTTCTTAAATTATATAATTTATTATGTTTACGTGGGTTCCAAATACAAAGAAAATAGAATAATCCCGAAACTAACCCTGGGAATAAAAAAATAGGAGAGAAAAAAAAGAACAAAACTGAAAATAACGGAGGAAAATAAAGGAGAAAATGGACAATACACAAAATACGTGACGTAATTTGATTACACATAAAGTCAATAGCTAAAGGTAGAGTCACCGACCACCGACCTACCTTTCTTCCTCCACTAATACCATACCGTATACCGTATTACAAAATTGGATACATTCATACATATGCCTCGCCGTTTGTAGAATATTTTTCACCATATGCTATTTTCTTATTACAACATTTGTATTCTCATGTTTTATATGCAACATTGTATACACCTGATATAAGATTTTAGTTGATAATCGGAAAGGTAAGCCGTATTGGTCATGATTATGTCTACATAGCTTCTGATGTCTATCCGGACAGGATGTCAAGGTATCTTTCGTATAAATTTATCAGAATCTAATTAAAATATTTAGTATACAGACAGAAACATTATGTTAGTTATTCGTACCAGGGTGTATTCGTGGACAAAAATATCATAGTAGAAGAGTTTCAGCGTGGGGATGGTAAAATATTTATTAGAGAAGAGACGAATAATAATTATATTGATATGCGCATGTCATCTCCACCACCTATTCTCCCGCCTATCCTCTTATAAAGTTTCTGCTCCATAAAAAAACAATTAACACAGAAGATACAGCTTTCATCATCGCCCCAATATTCATTTATTTATTTATTTTATATTTTTGAGCTGATACTATAACTACAAAACGAATCCACGACCACCAAGACAAGTTTATCTGCTAAATCCAACTAAACACAACTATCTTCTCTCTTTACTTTTTTCTTTTTCTTTTGTCGGTGAATTTGGAATTTTCTCACCGCCATATCACCATAATAACACCTGCAACCTCTCTCTCCCCCCCGACATATTTATTCTCTATCATCGTCTCTCTCTTCAGCAAATCGGTCAAATTCTCAAAACCCACCTCAAAAGTCTCTCTCTTTGGAGGGTTTACGAATTAAGATCCTCCATGGACGGCGGCGGAGCAGCTGACGTGGCAGTCGCCATGACAACGAGGAAGAGAGAGAGACCTTACAAGGGCATAAGGATGAGGAAGTGGGGAAAATGGGTTGCGGAGATTCGAGAGCCTAACAAGCGGACAAGGCTATGGCTCGGCTCTTACTCCACTCCTGAGGCGGCGGCGCGAGCCTACGACACGGCGGTTTTCTACCTCAGAGGACCAACGGCGAGGCTCAACTTCCCTGAGTTTCTTACCGGAGAGAAATTCTCCGAGGAGGACATGTCGGGCGATACGATTAGGAAAAAAGCGACGGAGGTTGGTGCTCAGGTAGACGCTTTGGGCACGGCGGTGCTAAATAGCCGCCACCGTGTGTTTGGTCAGAACGGAGAGAGTGATGATAGTAATAAGAATTTTCATCGGAGTTATCGAAACGGTGAGTTGGAAGAAGATGATAAGAGTTTGAAGAGTGGCGGCTGGTTATTGGAACGGGTTGACTTGAATAAGGTACCCGACCCGGAAAGCTCCGATGACGACTGGGAAAGCAAATAAAAAATTTGAAATATATTTTGGAGCGGTGGCTGCTGCTAAACGCACGCCTCGGCCTACCTCTGTGGAAATCATTAGCACCGGTTATGTTTTTTTTTTTTTTTTTTTGCATTATCTACAAATTTTAGTTTTTTAGTTATTATTTTTTGCATAATTTTGTCTTTTATTACGGTGCGGTTTATGGAATTTTAGGCTATTGCTTAATAATGCAAAATGTATATTATCTCACTCATTAATAATTAATGAAAGTCGCCCTATTGTTAAATTATATTATACTACTAGTAATTGTCTTTTCTAAAAAATAACACAAGTTGAAAACAAGACTTTTTCCTAATGTATTTGTTAATATTTTTGTATACAAGTGATTCATAAAGTATAGTGGTATTTTTCTTTCCTGAATAATCCGGAGGTAATCCGGACCTTAGATCCAACTAATCTTCATAGACTGGGGTGATACCAAGATATGGCGTAACCTATCTTTTCAACGGAAATTGAACTAAAAATACAATAGAATCGCACGCTAAAACACTAGCTCAATGCACTGTGTATAACGGTGCTTTCTTAGATGCCAACTCTTTTGTTATAGTGAAGTGTAGGAGATTGTTTTTTTTTGCTAAAATGTAAATATCATAAATGAATAAAAGATAGTACAAGAGTTATCTTAGGTTTGAACCCATCTTGGCAAAAAGAAATAAAAAACAAGATGGGACACTAATTTTCCTACCAAAAGAACTAGATTATGACAGCCACATGACCATTAGAGAATCGAAGTTTTTCCTATGTCTCCTTGCAGAGATGATATTACGCACTTCTCTGTCGATGGCTCTGAACACAGTTGCAGGGGGAAGAGAAATTTGATTGTGGATCAAATTATTCCTCTGCTTCCATAAGAAGTAAACTGTTGTATGGGTCGCCAGCTTCCTTAGCAGAGTTAATCTTGCTGATGAAGCGGCTCTGATCCAAGACAGTAGCTCCGCCCAGTTTGTTAACATCGTTGGAGCGGGTTGACACCTTCTGAAGATGCAGTGCCATATATCGCGGCTGTACGGGCAAGAAAGTAGCAGATGATCCCTAGTTTCTTCCGAGTTTGAGCAGCAAGGGCAAAGAGGAGAGATTGGGAGGCCCCAAGATGCTAGTCTAGCTCTCGTTGGTAGTCTGTCGTAGTTCGCGATCCACATGGTGAAGCTCTGTTTCGGAATCGCTCTTTTGAACCAAACGACATCCGCCCACTGCTTGATCTCTTGTCTTGGTCTTAGGGGATTGTTAGAAGGATTAAATCGAAAGGATGGGATATCAAGTTGAATAATAAAAACGGGACAAAGTGTGACCTACATGCTTATCATATAAAAGCAACTTGACATACTCTATCTCTATTAATTACGTCCAGATTTTTTGTTTCTGTTAATTTATAGTCATTTATATACATACGCGATGCATATATGGATAAGATTTTGGGTCGACGGGGACTTGGGTGTGTTTTGTCTTTTGTCTTCTGCGCCATTTCTCTTTGTTCTGTGGGCACCATTTAGATTTTTTATGCTGTCTTTTTCAAGTTATATTATTATAAATAATTATCATTGCTGCTTTATTTTTGAGATATAGTATGTTTTAAACAAATTTGCTTTATCTTGTATATATCGGAGTTTTGAAAATTTCCTTAACCAAACGTCATATTCATATATATAAATACAGGGGCCAATGAAAAGTATGTTGTAGCATGTATTATCGTATATGTATTGTATTTTTCATTTTCTTTTCATACTTCCTATTCAGATCGTGCTAGGAGTCTTAGTTATGCTAACGCTTCTTGGGGAAAAATACATTGACATTTCTCGCATGGTTTATATTAGTACGTCTATTATTTATGTTTGTTATTATTAAACATGAAGGAAATTAGAAAGCGACCAAAATCAGAAAGAGTGCAGCTTACAATTCACAAGAAGTAGGTAAATAAACTTTTTAGAAATTGGGTTATTTCAATAGCTATCTTCTAGGCTCTGTGTTTATGTATGTATGCATATATGTTCTGCAAGAGTTTTTAATCTTTCGGTAATTTAATCATACAACAAAAGCTAAACCCGAGAGTAAAAACATCCTTAGAATCAAAAATTCATAAATAATCCCATACCTCTGAGCAAAGCTGTTATGTCAAATATTCAATCCATCCCTAGAAGATCATCTTCTTTCCCCCTGAAGAAGAGAGTAACCATACCGGAATTACTAGGTGAAAAACCAAAATACTGTTCTTTCTTAAGTGAAAAAAGTTAATCACCTTTATACTTGTGTATGTGTGTGAGATTGAAACTTCATTATATACAAAGAGCACCCACATCTGGCGCATTTGTTTCAACTTCATTCGATGTTCCTCTCCTTGGATTCTTTCTCCCCTTCTTTGACTCCATTGTTTGGCTCCTGTTACATTCAGTTATGAAGAAATACAAATCTTTAGTTATGTCTTGCGATTGTTTTTATAGAACTGAATCAAGAAACTTACACTAACAGTTTAACAGAGGATCTCCCAGTTGCTGTTCCGCAGCAGGACTTGTATTTCTTCTTAGAACCACATGGACATGCCTTATTCCTTGGGATCTTTTACAGTTTTACGCAATCAAAAATTTCAAATCAGCATTCAGCAATTCTCATGGTTTAAGCAAGCAAAAACGAACCTTCTCATCGTTCTGTAAGCTGCACTTGGCAAGGACTGTCTCTATGTTACTGCAGCTAGATGACTCCTCCTCATTGGTAGCCTCATTGCTTTCCATTGTACTGTCACTCGCTTCCTTCCCATTAGTGATCTCTGCTGCATTTTCAGTCAAAGACTCCATTCCTTGCTCTGCTATCAAAAACTCTATCGCAGCATCCACATCACCATTTACTTGTACTAGAACCTAAAAGGCAGTGTTAATCCCGATAAGAGAGGACTAATAATCATATCTTTTTCACAAATTAACCAAGCAATCGGCTTATATCACCTGTTCAGCTTTCTCAGCATTGTCACAACAACTACCAGACATGACTACTTTAACAGCCCCAGCATCCACATCACACTTATCACTTCTGGTTTTCGACTTGCTCTCCGTGGCTTTCGCTTGTTTAGATGCTGCCGATACTTTAGCATCAGCCTTTCACAAAAGCTGGAATCTATTAGAACAGTGCAACCAAAGCATCTAAACCCATAAACACACCGAGATAAAAGCTTAGCCTAAAACCTCTATAACAACAGGCCTAGCTGGTCCTCCACAAGCATCTTCCTTGGAACGCACACTATTATAATGTTCCCCATCGTGGTAAGACCTAAACAAGGGAGTATAATTAAACCATCTCCATCCTCCATCAAACAGAATCAAGAACTTACAGATGGATCATGCGGGTTCTTGCATCATCAAAGTTTCGTATATACCAACGAGGTGACATACTCTGCAAACAAATAGAAGAATCCTCAACCATAAGAGCATGATTAACCCCGGTCTATTAGCCGGGGTTTAAAATTCATGATTTGATATTTTTATTTAATATTTTTTGACTAAAAAGACAGTTTTTATATCTCTTATTTAAAAGACGATTTTTAAATTTTATTAGTTAAAATCAAAGAAAAGCTAAGCTAAGAACTGTATTTACTCAGAATCCCAGTTAAGAGACTGGGGTTAATCATCGTCTGAGTATGATTCTCATCTCACATAGCAAATAGAGAGAATAACAATCATTATTATTACTATTATTATTATTACCCTGTGGATACATATGTTACTACGAGTGACAAGAGAAGCTGCTTGCAACTCCATGTTCCCAGCCCAAGTCCCATCATCGTCCATTGTTTTACAGTAATCCTCAAAAGGAACATCGTCTTCAATAAAAGGCTCAAACATTTCACGATTCTTCTATTAAAAAATTCCATTAGCCATATAATACATTTGCAGGATCGCCTAAGAGCATGTGTAATCCGGAGTTCTTAGGATGGAGTTCTTAGTGGAAGTTAAGAATCTAAGAACTCCGGGTTAATCATGGTCTAAGAATCTAATGGTGGGACACTTACCACTATGTACTGTACAACCATGCTACGGTACTTGCTATGTTCATCCTCGTTGCCTTCTAACTGATCTGCAAGTGACCTGCGAAGACGAATTCAATCTAACAATTTGATGAATTCGTCTTCAAAGATAATCGAAGAGACGATGAGTAGCAGAGACGGACCTGAAGAAGCAATTACCGTCGGCGGTGACTTGGATGATCTTAAGCCCCAAGGCGTCGAGCTGAGCACGGAACTGAGAGAGATCACAATCCTTTCCTTCCTTCTTCTTCTTCTTATTCTCCACCTAATCAATCCAATCACCAATTACATACCTCCGGATCCAAAACAGTAGCAGAAGAAGAAGAGGAATCTAATGAATAAAGAGGAGAGATGCACCTGACGCGGTTGTTTCTTAGGCTTAGATGATTTTTGCTGCTTAGCTTTTGCCATTTTTGTTTCCGTTTCTTCTTCTCAGTCGGATAGCTTCGGCGGCGTAATAACACTAAGTATTCGTCGCCGTCGAACAAAATAATACTTGGGCCAACAGAGCTCATAACAAAACGGTCCACTGGCCCAATTTCTTTTTTTTGTCACGAGTCCATTGGCCCAATAAATCTCAAAAATCTAGCTCAGTAATTTTTTTTATATCCTATCGGTTAATCCGGTTGGCTCGAGAAGGAACTTGCTAAAAAACATATTAGCTGTCAAATGGTGTTCAAAAAAAAAAAATAGCTGTCAAATAATAATAATTTAGTTCCCACAGAAAATTGAACCCATAACTGATGTGAATGTACACCAAGCTCCAAAAAATGAGACTTACATAATAGGACACAATCTGACTTTTGTTTACATTAAAAGACACATTGTCTCTTTTACACACTTTCTTTAGACAGCTGTCTTTTTCTAGACATAAATAACCTTGTTTTTTGTGTAAGGGGGAGTGTGTTTCTTTTAAGTAGACTACCGTAAAGTGAAGAAGTAGAAACTAAGTTTGTCTTTAGTTACAATAAATGATTAAGGTTAAAAGAAAAAAGTAACTGTATGGGAAAAAGTGAATTGTTTAGGGACGTTAGATCTATTTATATGCATAAGATCTAAGGCTGAGAATATAGTCTAAATATTTGGAGATGTGTTTGGTAATGGGTGGAGTTCGTGGTGGACAAAAAGAAGATGGTCGGATTGGGGTTCTCAGGTGTATTGTGGATGGGACTCTTGTGGTTTGTGTGATTGTTGTGGTGGTCAGATATGTTGTGGATGGGACTCTTGTGGTTAGGGGGAGTGTTGTTGTGGTCGGGAGTGTTGTCGTCAAGGCTCTGGTGGTCAGTGTGTGAATGGATGCCGATGTTGGCTTTAGTTTGGTGACAATGCTAGTGTGATCTTGTAGGCTTTAGTCTGGGTGGAGGTAGTGTTGTACGGCATATTAGCTAATGATATGGGAGTGGCTTCCAAGTGATTCTTCTTCCTCACATACTCAGTTCGTGGAATTAAAGTACATGAATAGACATAAGCTGAAAGGCACATTGAGAACAAAACAAAAGGTGTCTATTAGGTGTATCATGTGTGGCGACATGAGACGGGTTGCTAAGGTTGTTGTGGTTGGGTGAGTTGTGGTCGGGTAAGTCATGGTTAGGCGTCAGCTGTTCGGCAGCTTTATGGTCAAAGGTTATGTGGATGAACGATGTGTGGTCGGGCGATGTGTGGACGGGGATTGTGTGGTTGTGCGACGAGCAGTGGTCAGACAAGTTGTGAAGTGGTGAGAATCAAGGATAGGTGGCGAGGGAATGTCGGAGTTGAGGAATAAAGGATAAAACTTTTCTACAGATTTAAACAGAAGAACATAGAGTTGAGGTTTATATCGAGAACTCAGACAAAACTAAACCACCACTTCCTCCTCCTCACGTCCTCCACCACTGTATCCATATCCACCACCATAGCATCCACCATCACGGCATCCACAACCACCTCCTCCTCCTCACGTCTTCTACCTCTGTATCTACATCCGCCACCACGACATCTACCATCGCGGCATCCACCACCACAATCAGACAAGAAACTAACTTTTCATATATGAATCAGTTGGGAAGAGTCTCACGGGAAGACGGTGGTCTACGGCGTCCTCTGCAGAATCTGAAAAAAGAGAAATCGTTAACGGTGGCTGTGGGTGGAAGATGAAGGAACAACGGCGGCGGAGACAGAGTACGAAACGGAACTCACCTTCCATGGCGGGTTTTTCTCAATCAACGGTGGCTGGTGGTTAATGACGAAATCGACTATCGCCGGAGAGGATCTGATTTTTTAGAAACTTGATTACGGTTTGGCGAAGGTTTGAGTTTCTAGATCTACAAGAAATCGGGGGAGAGATAAAACTAGGGTTTGTCTCTTGAAATCTACAAAATCAAAAAGAAAAAAGAGATCGATTCTTTCAAAATTCAAGTAAAAAATATGTGAAAATATATTATTTGTTTTATTGTTACTAGTTAGGAAATCCAATTGTTCTGGTTATAGAATTCATGAAACCCACTTTCACTAAGAAGCGAGGGTTAAGCTAGACATTTCACTAAGAGAAAGTGTCCACCAAGACCAAAGTGTCTTAAAGTGTAATTCATAAGATGAATTATGTCTGTGGGCGTAAATATCTCCCAAAAAATTGACATTATTAGACTACCAAAGAGAAAACGGGTATTTAAATACTGAATTTACTCAAATTTGCCAAAAAATACATAAACTCTTTATTAACCTAAATAAATAACAAACTTATGTTGACCGACCCCTTTAGGTATGAGTTAGTCAACATTAATTAACGTTAAGCAGCCGTTTAGTGTTATAATCAATTTCATCTCTTCTCCCTCTTATCTCCTTCACCTTAGAACCCTAATCTCTGCAATTTAGTTCTCCTCGATTCCATTACTACTTTTATTCATGTATTTGTATTAGAAGAGAAATTGGTGTGCTTCACTTCATTATTGTCCGATAGAGGCTCTTCCTATGTATTGTATTCTCTTTTTTCACTACATATGTGACGTGCTTTCAATCTTATTCAATCACAAGTTACAAAAAAAGTGTTATATAAAAAAGTGTTATTACAAGTGATAATAAAACCAACACAACAACACATAGATAGAAGAGATTAATACAAGAGGTAGACAATGGCCAACACAGTGATAAAAGAGATTAATCCAAGACCATTTGTTCAAGAAAAAAAAAAGATTAATCCAAGACCTATTTTCCACTTCCTCATCAGAATTTTGGTCCAAATAACCTCTTCACGTCCAAGAACAAATTGGACAGTCCAAGATCATTTCATGGTAAAACCCAGTTGCTTTTGAAAGGAAAGTTCTGAGCTGGAGCTTGAGATTTGCGACCCGGTCAGTCCAAAACAAAATTGGACAGTCCAAGACATATTTTCCACTCCCACATATACACTTTGAAGGGAAACCTCTCTTTCCAAAATCTTGTTTTAAAAGTTACTCGAATTCATCTCTTTCATGTTTGAAATAGGAGAGGGAATGTTTGGAGACTTGATTTCATGCTCTGATATGAAGAAAGGGAGAGGAGAGAGGGATGAAATCGACTAGGTTAGTGTTCTTACGGTTTCAATTTGGGGATTTAAGAGAAAAGAATTCTAATTTTAAAACAACTACGTTTATGTCGACGTTAACAATAAACGGCCGTTTAACACTAATTAATGTTGACTAAACTCATAGCTAAAATTGCTTAGTCAACATAAGTTTGTTATTTTTTTAGGTTAATGAAGAGTTCATGTTTTTTTTGGCAAATTTGTGTAAGTTCAGTATTTAAATGCCCGTTTTCTCGATTACCAAGTGGAAGAATTATATTACTTAAGAATCTAATCCAATGGTGTTACAACACCTTCGTTCATAAGAATCTTAAAAAAAAAAAAAAAACCATGTGTTAATAGTTAATACACACAAAACTGTTAATCTTGATTGTTATATTAGTAGAACTAGGCTCCTGTGTATTACATAAAGTGGTACTAAGACAATTAAACTAATCTAAGTTCTATAATCATGTAAATACATGTCAAAAATTAAATAAAAACTATTAAAGTAAACGCAACTTGTTTGTGCATGTACTCTCAACATCCTTGGTTTAATAATTTTATTTGCGACACCACCATGTGTACAAACATGTGCATAGATTCGGAAAAGGATCCCTCAAAAACTACGTCTACCAAAGAAAGAAGAAGAAGAAGAGAGTAAGAGATGGAAGATTTGGTGGTGAAGTCAACGAGCATTGTGCGTCCCAGAAACATTGCTAACCAATCAATATCAGATCGTGTGAAGAAGATCAATCTGACTCCATGGGATCTCTTGCGTCTTAGTTTTTGTTATCCTCAAAGAGGTCTCTTCTTTCACAAACCTGACGATTTAGATATTGATACAATCCTCTCAAAGCTAAAAACTTCACTCTCTATTGCTCTCAATCACTTTTACCCTTTGGCTGGTCGTCTTGTCAAAGAAGTCAACGAAGAGGATCACACTGTCTCCTATTTCATCAGCTGCTGCGATGATGGTTCCGGTTCGGGTGGCGTAAAGTTCATTCATGCTGCAGCTAAAACACTCGCCAACAGTGATCTGGTTAAGTCCGGTTTTGTCGATGGATTGCTTGGTTCTTTCTTTTTCCCTGCGACAGGAATCAAGAACTATCAAGGTGTGTCAAACCCTTTACTTATGGTGCAAGTAACTGAATTAAAAGATGGCATTTTCATCAGTTATGGCTATAATCATACCGTTGCTGATGGCAACTCGATTTGGAAATTCATCAATGCATGGTCAGAGATTTGCTCCAAGGGTTCTGGATCTGTCCCCATGGATCTTTGTCTCAAAGGTTGGTTTCTTGATCGTATCGAATATCCAATCCGAGTTCAAGATCCTGAAATAGAACAGCCTAGTAAGGATGCTTCAACAACATCAAACATGTTACAAGAGATTGTGTTTCGTCTTACAAAGGAGAATGTGTTAAAACTGAAAGCTAAAGCTAACGATGAAGTTGTGTCCAAAGAAGATGGAGAGATCTCTTCGTTTCAAGCGGTTTTAGGACATATATGGCGTTCAAGGGTCAAACACGGTGGCATGAGCCGAGAAGAAGGCACACATTGTAGAGTACCAATAGACATGAGACAGAGGCTAAACCCAAAGCTAAAAGAAAACTGTTTCGGGAACTTGGTTCATACCGGAGTAGTAACCGTTAAAGTTGGGGAGATGCTGGACCATGGGTTAGGCTGGTTGGCTCAGAAGATAAACAAAGTGGTTAGGTCACAAACCAATGAAAATGTTAAAGCATTTGGAGAGAATTGGGTCAAGAATGTTGAGATTCCGGTTTCGGTTAGCGCCACTCTGCTTGTTACTAGTTGTCCCTGGTTTAATGTGTATGGAAACGATTTTGGGTGGGGTAAACCGATTGGTTTACGTTCTGGACCGCCACTTAGCAATGGGAAACTAGTAGTTGTTCAAGGGGTGGAAGAAGGAGGTCTTGAATTTCAAGCTTGTTTTCCTTGTCAAGTAGTTGTAAAACTATTATGTGATGCCGAGTTTCTGGAGTATGTGGACATTGCTTCATGATTTATGTCAGCGATTTACACGATTGAGGTGTTTTTTTTTGTCTTTCGATTTTAGAGACTCTGTATGGGAAAGATTATGAAAACTAATATTTTGTTTTAATGTTTTTATTCAATATTCTTACCAAACAAAATAACATATTAGATTGTTGACCAATCTTGTTTTCCATGCAAAAAGCCATTGAACACCAAACTAAAAAGTGATAGAAAAGGAAAATCAGTAATTTATTATTCAATTATAATTTTATTTATTTAATTAGAATGTGTGAAAAAATAAATATCAATACAATACTAAAAGGGGAATATGAGCCTCAGTTAGGCCATCCACGTCAGCCATTAAAATCAGCCAATAAGAGATCATGTTACTGCCACATCATCTTTGTCGAAACTGATATTTCATGTTGGGTTCTCTTTACATTTTAAAACAGCCCAATTGAGCCCAAGTAGCCTTCTAAAAACCATAGAATTGTTCTTCCCCGAGTATCCCACTTCATCGTCACCGATCGAAATCGCTGCGTCGTTTCGGTAACCTACGGTTCATCAATTTGTTATGCCATTAAAGTTCCTTAAATGGTTTCTCTTCTGTAACGTCGAACTCCACCAATCTTTCTCATTAGACCCTTTCTTTACAGTTACAGTTGTGACCCATGCAACCGTTCCGAGTCCCTGACTTTTACCTTATATAAATCCTTTCTTTGATACCCTGATCCTCGCAAAATCGGCCAATCTCTTCGTTGTCTTCTTAAATTTCCTTTCAGTCGTATATATTGACAAGAGACAGTTGAAATTATGAAGAATAAACGACAGACTAGATGAATTGGTCGGGGAAAAGAATCCGAAGGATGCTGGGATGCTGGCGTCTATGGTGTCGTATGCAATTGGGCCGGTTTTTCTTCCCTAGCTTGAGAGTGAATCACTGTGTCAGTCTGAGGACGACGAATAGGAAGAAGATGATGAAGCCGTTCTACCGTCATCTAACTTCTCCAATCAAATCCTAGGCAGTGAGACATGAGTGATCAAATGTCTCAAAGCAGCTATTCAAAGAAGTCTTTGAGGTAAACATTGTTTAATTTGGTAGAAGAAGAATCGTAAGAATGATGTGGCCTAATTTTAGAGTGTATTTGTTATGCTCTTTTACATCTCTTTTGGACTTGATTGTCTAATATTATGTGTACAGAAAATCTCACAAGTGAAGGTTGGAAGAGGAACTGGTGGTTCAGAGAATCAGAGCGCGTTAACCAAAAAAAGCTTTATTTTAACTGAACTGGAAGTAAGTAGAACTTAAGAATGTTTCTTTTATTAATTCTCTTTATTTTGCGATGTCTCTGAGACAGGATAAACTCAAAAATGTTTGGAAAGGTCAAACAATGGAATAGAAGACATGTGTAAAGACCAATGTAACTGGCCCAGCAACGGTATGGTTCTTCACCAAACACAATATAAGAGTAAAGCTAAATCCAACAAGTTCCATTGTTTTTCATGGTCTCTAAGATTCATAATCATTGTGGATATAAGCTTTGAAGCCAAAAAAGACAGTACAAATGAGACTAACGCGACTGGTTTATTTCCAAAACTTATTATCATGATGTTAACTTAACATTTTCTTTTTGCCAATGCCAACCATACCAGAAGCTCAAGTGGGATTTGCCGTTCTAGCTTACCATCTCTTTTTCAGAGTGATTTACATGTCAAAGCAACACTCTGAGCTACACAAACATAAATAGAAGACTGAAGATTAGGAAATTTGGAGTTGCGATTAAAAGAAAATTAGAAATCAGGCTCCTATTTGGTATGTTCCATTACATTAACGGAGAAAGCTGCGCTGGTGTCAATTTCTCACGGAGATTCTTACAGCAAGGGCAAGAAATAAAGAAGGCGATCAGAAGTCTCGCAAGCTCTTTTGGTAAGTTTACTTTGCGGCTGTTGAATATTGAATCAAGGTATTTTTGTAACATAGATCTTCTTACTGATTAACAAATGCTCTTTTATTTTCTTTCCTAGGCTACTAATCATTTAACGAATATTGTCTGTGACAGCAAGCAAGGTAATCACGCTAATTGTATGCATCTGTGCTGTGCATTATCTGGTTATTAATGTGGAGTAAAAAGTCTTTATATTCCTTAGCTGGTGTCCTCAGGAGTTGAAAAACCAAAGTCTTATGCAACTCCAGCTGGTGTTTTTTTTTTTGGAATTGGGCTTGAACAGCTTGAGCTAATGTGCAAAGTTTAGAACATTGCTTCTCTTTAGCTATATGGAGTATGGAGACGAGCAAGCAAGTGCTATCAAAGTAAAAACCTTCAACAAAGAAGGCAATTCATATCTCAGTAGAAAGATGAAGTCTGGTCAGATGAAAAAAGTGATGATGAGATAAGTATATGACCTTCCTATGATGTCCTCTAAGGTCTCGGCTGTATCTCTTCTGTCATAAGCATATCAACAAAAACCAATGGCCATCATCTAGCTCTCAGGAACAATGGAGGAGTTAGTTTCCACAGTTAGTTTCCTGCAATGTGGCGGTCACACATATCGTTTGGACTTGACATAGCTTAAGAGAGCAATAATAGAGTTTTCATGAATTATTCATATGTTTTTCCTATTTTTTGTTTTATGTTGCCTTAATATCTTAGTTAGTTAAAAATTTTAAATATAAAGGAAGTCTGTTAAGATAAAGGATATACTCCTTTTAGTATTAGTCCGCTTATAATGTTTGTTCCCTCTATATTTTTAAAATTATCTTTTCAAAAAAAAATTTTGGTTCATACACTATAATTCTTTGTATCTAATAAGAAAACTGTTTATCCATAATTGTATTTCTTTTGATAGAAGTCCTACACCAAATAAGATATAAAATTATTTATTGTAATGTTACCAAAATCATATTAGAACAAATTTACAAAAACATCTACACATTCTAAAAAAAAATCAAAGTACGAATAAATAATTTTTCTACATTTAAAATATTGGTCACTAATATATATATATATTTTTTTTTTTTGATCAAGGTCACTAATATATAATAGGACGTTTAACACGCTTCCAATTAATATTATTTTAAAAAATAATATTTTCACTATTTAACAATGAACTATCAAACAAATCTTAAGTGGTTTCAGTTCTGAAACAGTTATCAATAATTGATTTTAAAAATTAACATAAATCAATAATAATAAATTCAAGTGCATTATTGAACAAATATATTTGGAAAAATTTGGAAAATACATTTAGATGAGATTATATTTTGAAAACTACACTTTTTTTTTAACTACACTTACTAATAAGTGAAATAAAAAAAAGACTATATTGTCCAAATTTAATGTTTATATTATCTAATATCTAACTTGATATTTTAATGTAAAACAGGAAAACGTATTAAAAATTAAAACAAATTTACCAACAATCTTTATTTTTAATACTCTTGATATAAAATAGAAAATTAGCTCCACCAACTACTTGATGATCAACCAGAGCCTTATTCTTAGAACAGAAGTACATCAACTTTTAAAAGACAAAAAAATTCGAACACGTTACCCATTCACTTAATGAGCTTATTTTCTAACCTGGTGACTGTTTTATTGTTTTCATATACGACTTACATACATGAAACATTCCAAACAAATTGCTATTCTTTTATTCAACAAAAAACAATCCAGACAATATTTTTTGGAATCAAAGAGTGTGTATAATGTATTCTCCTCTCTTTTTTACAATTTTTTCCTTACTTGGAAAATTCTGCTAAAATAAATTTATGTGAGCTTTGTTGGCATGGAACACACATACGAACTCTTGCAAATATTTTTTATGTTTTTTACCATTCTTAAAATGTTTGAATTTATCTGGTTTATGATGTGAAAAAGATGAACTGCTAAAATGAAGATTCAACCAATTTTTTTTCTGACACAAAAACACCAAATGATAACAACTTCACCAAGAAATAACAACAAAGGTCACATAAAATCCTTACAAAATAATAATCATGGAATATAATAACCAAAGTATTCTATTAATTATAAGAATTTGTAATTGCTAATAAAATTAGGACAAAAATGTCTTATTGCAAACAAGGAAGTGTAGTTTTCAAAAAAAAAGAAAAAATAGATTTATTTTTCAAAATTTAAATCATAAATAGGGTATTTTCAAATTATGATTTGTTGTGATATGAAATTTTGATCCCTAAAATGTTTCAAATCTTAAAAAAAAGTAAAGTTTGCAAAACATATTAAAAGAAAAATTACTCAAACTACCTTCCTAATTTTACTGTGATTGTCATGTTACTCTTTTTCATTTCATATAATAGAAACTTATTTGACATTAATATAATTATGTGCAGCAGTAAATAAAATTTTTAAAACCTTTTTTTCGTCAACAAAATTTTAAAACCTTTTTTTCTTCAACAAAATTTTAAAACTTAATTTCCTCATTTATACCAAAATTAGTATCAAGGCAAAAATAATAATTTTTAAATGATAAATAAATATAATTATTCTAAAATTAAGATGATAATTTACATATGAAAAAATATGATAAAATAATAAATTTAAAAGTAAATTATCCGCGCGTAGCGTGGAAAACGATCTAGTTTTATTAGAATCTGCAGGGTGTGGCACGGTAGTTGTTCAATTATACATATGTTTAGTATACGTATATATGTTTCTATAATTACGAAATATTCTCTGTGAAATGGTGGAAACATTATCAATTTATCAGTGTCAGAGCATCTCCAATGTTCACCTCTATAATTTTCTCTAAAATAGAGATCTCTATTATAGAAGTAAAAATGCTCCAATGTATGCCTCTATAATAGAGTTTCTCTATTTTAGAGAAAAATATAGAGGAAAGTTACTTTTTGCCTCTATATTTAGAGGTGAAAATATCATATCTCTATATTTTCCTCTATAAATAGAGGAACTCTATTATAGAGGCATACATTGGAGCATTTTCACCTCTATAATAGAGTTTCTCTATTTTAAGGGAAAATATAGAGATAGAAATAGAGGTGGGTTGGAGATGGTCTCAGATATAACCAAATACCATGTGATTTCCCGGATTAAGTTCATAAACAGCAGAAACAAAACAATTTAAAACCACCGACAAAATAAATAACAATTACCACAAAGCTGAATACATATAGATATCACTCGAATAATAATAATACCGCGGGCCATAATTAATTTAAACAAACGTAACTAATCACGGTTTACTACACAACACATCGAAATCGAACGGGAACTACAAACAGAGTCTGTGATTTGAAAATTACGAAAATGCCACGTGGTTTCTTCTATCTCCGGCACCGAGTGATGGAGGAGCAGCCTCGACTGTAGGGATGCACCTGACCTCTAGCTCTGAAGCAGTTGTGAGTGTAGTACGATCTTCCAGATCTGGGAGGACACGGGACTCGGTTCGCCGACAGTGCGCCGTAAGAGATGTAGTATCTCCTCCTCTTCCAGTACAATGACCGTCGATCCGCGACATCTTCAAAGCTTTCTCCTCCGTCCATGATGTCGAATGCGTCGCCGTGAGAGATCGGCCAGTCGAATCCGTCGCCTAGAAGAATCATGGATGGATTCTCGGGGAGAGATTCAGATCTCTGGAGTGAAATGAAGAGAAGAGAGAGAGCGATGAGGAGAGTAAGAGGCGGAGCAGCTGCCATGGCGATGCTGGAGAGGGAAGCGAAGAAGAAGAAGAGGAAGAAAGTTAATAATAGAAGAAGAGAGTAGTAATTAGCAACTCACATGCGAAGAGGTGATTGGGTTTTGATTAATGCGCCATTTATGGACCTCGAGCTACGTGAGGGTTTTATGGGTGTAGAAGAATTAGTTAAGAGATGTGAGATTAGTTGTGAACCGTTGGATCATTGTTCTGATTTATTGAGTGATTAATGGGTTGGGTTTTCCTTATGATTTACAATTGTGAGCTATTCTCGGTGTAATGGGCTTTGCAATAATACTTTCCAAGCTAATCTAATATCGCATCCATTCCTAAAAGATGTATGTTTTGGAAAAAAAAATTGTTTAAAAAAGGTACATTTTTTACTTTTTCAATGTATGATTTTATGAAAAATTGTAAGTTTCAAAAAAAATTAATGATGTTTATTGAATTTCTATTTGTTTAAAGTTATGGAAAATTGTTATTCACAAAAAACAATGCATATTTAATGAGTTTTCTTAATATATGTGAAAAGTTTAGAATATGCATCTTTTAAAAACAGAGGGAGTATATTTTTTCTGAAAATAGAATGACATTTTTTTATTTTTTTTAACACAAAGAGAATAACATATAATTTTTTTTTTTTTGAAACACAAAGAGAATAACATATATAGCATGTAATTTGTCCCAAAAAAAGAAAAATATTGCATGTAAAAGATAGTGTTGACGAAAACCACTTGTAAAGATAGTAATCCTCACAAAAATGAGAAAAGACCATGATCAATCCACTAGTCAATCAATCAATTTATTTGATAATGTTATCAAACTAAATATAAATTAATTAGGACATTTCCAATAGAACTGCAAAACACTATTTTAGTGTAATTTTTGCATCAAATCATCTCTAATTGAACTGCAAAAATCACACTACTTTAGTGCAACACTAAAATTTGACACCAAATTTTGTGTGACACTATTCACCACACTAAAACACTATTCATCTCACTAAAACACTATTCACTTATTTTATTACTAAAACATACAATTAAATAAATGATAAATAAAAAACTTAATACATATAATATTATAAAATAGTTTTAGTGTGAAATTTAGTGTTATGGTTGGAGAAGATTTTTGTTCTAGTGTTGAAATTACATTAAAATAGTGTGGTTTTGACATTAAAATGGTGTTAGTGGTAGGAGATACTCTTAGAGAGGAAACATTGAAGATCTTTAGTGATAAGGAATGTTTCTCTTGTTAGCTTGACAAGAACTCAATGCTTGTAATGAACATTTAGATTTCACTAGTAGATCAAGAATACATATACATATTTAGCATATTAATAAAACACACACACACACAAGGCTGAAAGCTGAAAAACATCTATTATTTATGCAGTTCTTTCATTACAAAGATACGATGATATACCAACGTTGAGTTGATCTAGTGGTAAAGGGGTTGCGGCTGTAATTTCCACCACTTGGGTTCAACTTACGGTGGAAGAGACTATTTACAATGCTTGGGTTCCCGGCAAAAAGGTGAAAAACACCTTTTTCTTAGACCAAAAAAAAAAAGATACGATGATAGTAGTTACCTAATTTACAACTCACTCCAAAACCATGGAGAGCCAGACATTAAAACGTCACAAACACGTACTTTATCTTTTTTTTTTTTGAAACACTCACGTACTTGATCTAAACATGAAAATAGAAGTAAAAAGACTATCATAGTTCCAATTTTTTTTATAAATTAATTTCACCCTCCATATAGTCGTTTGTTTCTCGATCGGACATCAATATAATATTACTAAAATTTTAAATCATCATCATCTAAGAATATGTGCTTTGCCTACCATCTGATGAGCAGTCCCCATTGATCCACACCCTTTCATAACCACTCCTCCGCCGTTAACCACCGCTTGCTCCTCGAGCGACTGCACTTGTTTCTTTAGAAACTTCACATAATGAATAGCCTCGTCGAGCATAGAAGCTGTATCCATCTTGGTTCCACCAGGAACAAGCCGTTGCAAAATCCGAATCCTCTCGCTTATCCTCTCCCTCCGGTGCCGAGCAGCAACACTCTGTGGATCTTTAGAGATCCTAACGTTCCTCCTCTTAGGTGGCTTTACCGCCTCGGGATCTATATGAATTGGTTGCATCATGGCTATTCGAAAGATCATCTCTCGCATCGCTGCCATGTTATCGGTGTTGCTAATATTGTGTCTTTTGTCGTGTAAAATGGAAGAGTAAGCTGGGCTAGCGTGTAAACCAGAACCATACCGGAAACCGGGTTCGTGGGTCATTGAGTCAGAGTGGTTATGGTTTGAGTTGAACAGAAAAGGGTAGGTGTTGTTGTTGTGGTCGATGAGAGAGGGATTAGTGTTATAGAACTCAGGAAGATTCTCCATGTGCTGCATCATCATGTTCATTATGTCAGAATCCATGGAAAGAGAGATGGAGAAGCTGTTGAAAATTGAAATGGGTATGGAGAGAAACTGAGTAAAGCTTACAAAAATGAAATTTAGGTTTTTTTTTCTGTTATATGATTGATGATGAGAGAAAGAGATGGTATGTGTGAGAAATGGCAATGGTACTACTGCCCAATCAGAACTCAAGTATGTTATCACAACAGGAAGTGGGAGGATTTATATAGCAATTTCTGGCCCATCCCATTCTTTTAAATCTTATATATATATATATATATATATAATAAATCTAATGGACATTTTCATATTTTCAACTCTCAATATATATATATATTTTTTTTTTATCAAATATATATATATATGATATAATATATATAAAATAATGCTTAATTAGTTTTTGGACACGTTCGAAAAGAAATCATGATGATTTTATACGAAATAAGCTATTTTTTTTTGTCTAAAAATAAGCTAAGACCATGATCAGTGATCAATAAGGTTTTTTAGGATGAAATTTTTAGTGTAATATTAGATACATTTCTTAGATTTTAATTAAAAAAATAAAATATGTTTCGTAAATAAGAAATATAAAAGACATATTTTATCCAGAAAGTGTCAAATCATGCTTAAAAAACTTCAAATGAGTCTCCTCCATTAATCATTGGTAAGAGAAGCTTAAGGAAAAACGTGTGTACATAAAGTACATGTAGGAGTTACCGAGTTACTATAACGGGAATTGTTGCGTAACTTAGCTTCCATGGGGAGTGACTACAACTAGCCAACTAGGTACGTATCTAACATCGACTGGGTCTAGTTACGCTACAAACTAACAAGGTGCATGAACAGCTCTAACCAGTACAACAGACGGGGATTCCATTTTCCACCATTTTTACCCCCCACATCCACGGGAGATAGGTCAGAATCCAGGAAGCACTATCTTATATTTTTCTGGTTAAATATATATTCACACATTCATCTGGGTGCCCTTTGTATATATACTTAGTTAATTACAACGAAAATGATTAACATGATAATATAGTTTTTTTGTGTAACACATGATAATATAGTACTCCATTTCATTAATTATATGTATAACAAGTCGTGTAGTTACTACATAATGGATCATGATTAATCGGATCGCAATTGACATCGAACCTTAACGCAAGGCACGGTTCTCGAAACCGATCAGAGGACAACTTGAATCTTTTTATTTATTTAATTTTACCCTTTCTTTTGTTTCATAAACGCCTATTTTATTTAGTTTGTTGCCTACCGCCACCCACTTTCCTCTCTGGCATGCTTTTCAGTTTGTATGAAATTTGTCAAGTCTTTGTTTTTAATGCTTATTAACCAAATAATTTAATTTATGATGAAATTGAAAAAAATAAGAATCATCATCTGCCTCGTCTGAGGAACCGATATCATTCCCAACAAAGAGGAGGAATATAAATAATACCGATCTGCAATCAGGGTCGGTTTTGAGATTTAGAGGATTGTAGGCAGGTTTTAAAAAAATTTAGCTAAAATTTTTTTTTGGTAAATTTAGGGACCTAAAATTTTTTTAAGAATTTTTTTCTATGTAATTTTTTTAAAAATTTTTAGGACCTAAAACCAATGTTTCGTTAGACTTTATCCATGACCGGCCCTGTCTGTAATGGCAAAGTAGAAAAAGTCATATTTTTTTTTTCCTTTCATAAGTTTTATCTTTTATAGTATAAATTTATTTATCAACCGTATAATCTTCATATGTATATGTATATTATTTTTCCCTTCATTTACTTGGTAAAATTGTAATGGAATTTTCACAAATGGCTAATTCTAGATGAATCATGAAATAGCATTTCAGTTGCAACTGGATAGAAAGAGAGAATTGTGGACAATTTGAATATTTCACTGTTCCAAGTGCACCATTGTCTTATAATACCGACAACTCTAATTAAGTTCATCGAAGCACATATCCATCGCATAGTTTTAGGATGGGCACCACTAACTAAGTAAATCACAATAACATATTTTAATATTGGAAACAAATAAAATATCTTATTTGTTTATTTAAAACAGTTTGGTACGATACGAAAACTGAGATAGTTTGCCTCCCAAGGCAAGGTATCAATACAATCGTGTTCATGTCCCAAGCATCATTTATGCTCCTTGCTCCACTAACAGCCCAATTTATATTAATGATTAATTTAAATCAATCCAATTATTTTCACACAATCTTGTAGACATTTAACACGTTAATTCCATAGAAAATACATTGTTGTTTGGTTATTGATCTAAAAAGAAAAGGAAAAAGAAAGATTGTCCCACGTGAGATATCCCACAAAGGTCCCAACATCACCACATAGAGTCTCTGATCATTACTATATCCTTTGAGATTAGATTTATATAGACATTTTCTTATAATATCTTCTTGGGCAAGTGCACTGTATTCTTCTGACACATTTCTATCGTCTTACCTTTTCTTAATTCTTTTGTTTTCTCTTTGGAATACTGAAAATTTGAGATTCTTTTTTGTTTTTAATATATTTTCTTCAATGCATTTTCCTTCTTCTCTATCTCTCTTTTTTAATTTCGGATGAATTCTCATGTTCTCTGTGACAAGATAAAGTTCATGCACCCTTCTTTGTTAATATGGTCATGTTACATCATACATATTTTATATCAAATACATGGAAACAGAAACGTGATGCACAAATTAAGACGGGAACAAATAAATATTCGAAATATTGTCGAATTAACGGCATTGTAAAGGTAACAATATACTAGTAGGAACCAGCTAAATTTTACACGATTAGAGGTAGTTTAAAAAATGTGTCGAGATGCAAACAAAAGTCAAAATCTAGAACACTGAAGACTGGTAGGAACTAGGAACATCCTAAAACGAAAATGTGATGTACCTATTTAAGTAATTTGCACCAAAAAAGCAGTAAAGTTTGGGGAAAGAATGGGGACAAGCAAAAAAAAGTTGGTTGATAAAGATTTGAGATTTTATATAATATTATGCTTTAAAATGGGTAGGTGGTGGGAATGCGGATCCCAATTTCATTTAATTTCGTTTTATATAGTTTTGTTATTCATTTCGCTATTTTGTGTTTTTTTGTTGATTTTGGTATTTTGGTGCATTCTTTGACTCCCTTGCACCTACGTCTCTTTGTGCTATGTTAAATGTACTCGTCTCTATTTTGGCCGGTGCACCTCACATGACATATATATGAAAAACAAAAAGGGATAAAGATAATATATCTATTCTTATATGAATATATGAATATGTCTTACTTTTCGTGTATAGATTTGATAATGATCATATGTGTTATAACTAATATGCATCCATATACTCATGATCATAAATATAATTGGATTACGTATGCATATTATTTTTTTGGTTTTTGGTAAGCAGACAAAATATATCAATGATAAAAAAAAAGTGGTTACATTATATCTAAAATTTACAAAATGAAGATGATCTTGAACTTATAATATATGATGAATATTGTCGCAAATGAAAAACACATTAGCCATGTTTACACAATTACACTACACATAATTCTACGTAATAATTTCTGGTTATATATTTGTTACGGTTCAGTTGTTGTTCTACTTAATAGTTAATAGTAGAGCTGCAGTAACAATTCTATTTTAGATATAGTTTACAGAAAAGATTGCAGTTTATGATTTCTTGACAATTAGATACTTTTTTTGTTTCGAGTTCATTATCTTCTATTTATAGCTGTTAAGTGTTAGTCATTTACCTGATTTCGTTGTACATAAGAGGTAAGTTTTTTTTTTGCTTAACTGTAAATATCATAAAACGATTTAAGAGTTTTGCAAAGCATGAGCTTTCCCAAGCTGTTGAAACCTTGACAAGAACAGAGAAACAACAAGGGTGAAGAGGTAAGATTTTGAAAATTGAAGATGCCACGATATGACAATCGCGGTTGAAGATTTATATATTCTTCAATGTGTCACGTAGCTTCTTTTCACGGCCAATGTTATTTAGGCTCACTGTGTTTATTAAAAAGGTAATCTCTGTCGGATAGTACTGTTATACTAAATACTTGTATGGTTACATTTGGACTAGTTGTTTTTCAAAAAGAAGAATCCAAGGTTCGTTAGGGAAGTTTCCCCATTTCCCTACATAATTACGATTATTCAACCCCATGTGAAACAATTCATATTCCAAAACCAAATGTATAGATTACCTTTACAAAAGAAAATAAATCCAAATCTCGTTTTCCCACAACTCCAAGTATTCCAAAGCTACAATACTATCCAATCTAATCCTCATTACACCCACCACATGTATAAGTAATCTATATAGATTTATGCGTTACATATCTAATTGCATTCACATTAACTATACAATACATGCACAATAATTAAATCGACATGAGCAGCAGCGACGAAGACGAAGGGTTTCCTAGAGGATATCTCATTCTTCGACCAGAAGAGCTCAGGCCACTAGAGCTTCTCCGTCTGTTATTCTCCAACGATATCGAGAAACCAAGATTAGTAAATAGCTCTGAAACCAAAGAACCAAGTTTCCGACGTCGATGGCTTATCTTTGTCTCTCTTGTCCTCCTCAAGCTTCTTCAATTCCTCTCAGAGCCTTTAGCTCTCTTTGGCTCCGCCTTGGAATTCTCCTTGAATTTCCTCTCCGATAACTCCTTCTCCCGTTTCTTCCTCCGAGGTCTTAACTATAGTTCATTTATTTTCTACTTATAAATTATTACAAAAAATATTTGCGACGAGTAAATTGGTTACATGTCCTCTATACATTATACCCTAGATTCAATTTTCTTAAAAATGCGGGAATCTACATATGTATTTAGATCATTTTGAAAATATACGCAGGGGAAGTGGTAATGCCGAAAACGACGTCAGAGAATTACCTATCATTCATTGGACATTTAGACAGGAGAATAAGTTTAGACAAGACCAAAAGTCGTGAAGATGGAGATTTATACTATGCTGCATTGTCCATCATGTCTTCAAAGCTTGCCTATGAAAACTCGGCTCGTATTAAATATGTCGTTGAAAACCACTGGCATATGAAGTACTTAGGCCTCGATGACTATTGGAACGGTATGCATTAATTCATTAAAACAAAATAACTTATTCACGTTAATTAATTTGATCATATGTTGGTATTTTGAAATTTTTTCCAGAGTATCAAGAAAAGGAAACAACACAAGCTTTTATGATGTCTACTGATCAAGAGAAAACGGTTGTGGTTGCGTTTAGAGGCACAGAGCCATTTAACTCCGAAGATTGGTGTTCAGATTTCGACATTACATGGTACGAGCTCCCAAACATTGGGAGGATCCATGGTGGTTTTATGAAAGCTCTAGGGCTTCAAAACAATTGCAGTTGGCCAAAGAAACCTCTTCCAAACCCTAATCGACTGTCCCCTCTAGCTTACTACTCTATAAGAGATTCCTTGAAAGCTTTGATAGCTCATGACGAACAAACTAAATTTGTTCTGACTGGTCATAGCTTAGGAGGAGCTCTCGCCATATTGTTCACGGCTGTGCTAGTGATTCATGATGAGACCGAGTTGTTGGAGAGGCTTCAAGGTGTTTATACTTATGGACAACCTAGGGTTGGAGATTCAACGTTTGGTGAATTTATGGAGAAGAAATTAGAAGAAAATGATGTAAAGTACTATAGATTTGTTTATAATAACGACATTGTTCCGAGATTGCCGTACGATGACAAAGATTTGATGTTCAAACACTTTGGTACTTGTATCTACTACGACCGGCACTATCAACCAAAGGTATATTATTGACCATATCATACTTCATTATTTTATTGGTAATACATGATATCTCTGATTTTTCAAATAATGTTATATAGATTTTGAGAGATGATCAATCGGACGAGAACTATTTCTCGTTGTGGGGGATTATAAAGAGGATGCACAATGCGGTGTTAGAGTTTATAAGAAGCTTCACGATTACGAGGGAGAAAGGGTCGGAGTTTGAAGAAGGATGGTTGTTGAAACTTGCTAGGGCTTTGGGGATTATACTCCCCGGGATATCGAATCATACACCTCAAGATTATGTGAATGTCACAAGATTAAGCCCTTCTTTTGTTTTTCAAATTCATAGAGATGTGGCCATAACATAGAAGGGTTTTGAATTTTGCGTGTGTGTTGTAATTTGTAATAATTTATCGAGATTGTGACAACCTATAACTCCGTAGTTGTGTCATGTGTAATGTCACTGTAGACTTGGTTGGTCGCAGTTGCAAGTATATATGTGAATAAACAAAATCGAGAGGAACTCATGTAGATAATCAAAATATATATGGTGCACATTTGTGAATAAACAAAATACTAGAAGCTTGTAAATAAGTGAAATATCTGGTAAACATGCGAAATCACCAAAAAGTGTGATATGTAAATAATAACCAAAAGTATTAGAAATAGAATCATCATGGGATATCTCACTAATTGAAAAGTGATTTAAAAAGAAAAAGTAAAAGAAAATGATGAAAATTTCTCACTAGAAATTCTCATTTGAGGACTTTCAAGAATCTCATGAAAACCTCAATAGGTAATTATCTTTCATTTATTGGTTTGTTGTTTTTAGATTAAATTTAAAAGTTAAAATACTATATATTTTTTTTGTATAAATACTCTTTAAGAATATCTTACATTCTTACTAATAAGGATGCTCTTTTAGTCTTTACTTGTGTAAATAACCAAAAGTATCAGGAGTACATGATTATTGGTTTGGCGGGCTGGCCCTTTATACACAAAATCTCCCGTTCATATTCATTTTGGCCCATTAAAAGACGACAAAGGAGCTTAATTGTCTTGTTACAAAAACTACAAAATATAGTTTATCCGTCCCGTTCACAATCCTTAAAACCCAGGCAAACTCGTACAACGTCACACTCATATAAAGTTCATCACAAGAAATTCTATTGGCGGAAGGAAAACACGTGTCAACATCTCCACCGATTTATTTAGGCAGTTAGTGAAAGTGTGAAGCTGTGGTCCTGCCACCTGTCATCATTTTGCCTAACTCCTCCTCCTCCCTTCAAAACCATTTCCTCTCTCTCTCTTTCTCTCGTCTTCTTCACTCAGAAAAACGAAAAACTGATCTTCAAAATCGAAATGAGTTCAACTCCGATTTGCTATTCGATCAATCCATCTCCATCAAAGCTCGATTTCACGAGGACCCATGTGCTCACTCCCCTCGCTAAACACTTACCATCCTTCACCGGAAAATTAAGTAACCGTCGGAGGAGTTTGGTCGGAGTAAAGGCGGCGACTTTATCGTCGGAGGAGAAGAAGACAGCGACGGAGAAGAAGAAACCGAGGGTTCTGGTGGCCGGAGGTGGAATCGGAGGACTGGTGTTTGCTCTGGCGGCGAAGAAGAAAGGGTTCGATGTGTTGGTGTTCGAGAAGGATCTGAGCGCTATAAGAGGAGAAGGACAGTACAGAGGTCCGATTCAGATACAGAGCAACGCTTTGGCTGCTTTGGAAGCTATTGATGTCTCTGTTGCTGAAGAAGTTATGGAAGCTGGCTGTATCACCGGTGATCGGATCAACGGCCTCGTCGACGGTGTCTCTGGTACCTGGTTAGTTAATTGATTAATTTGATGTTGAACCGTTGAAAAGTTGTTATCTTTTGATTAATTTTGGTTTTGTATGTCAATTAGGTATGTGAAGTTTGATACTTTCACACCTGCGGTGTCGAGGGGACTTCCTGTGACACGTGTGATTAGCAGAATGACTCTGCAGCAGATCTTGGCACGTGCGGTTGGGGAAGAAGTGATTAGAAACGAGAGTAATGTTGTTGATTTTAAAGACACTGGAGACAAGGTGATGATGATATCCATTGGTGTTTTTTACTTAATTTTAAAAATGTGTGTTTTAAGGAGAAGCTGTTGGTTTTTAGGTGATTGTGAAGCTGGAGAATGGACAACGCTATGTAGGTGATCTGCTTGTTGGTGCTGATGGCATTTGGTCTAAAGTATGTTTTTTTTTATAAAGTGAAATAGAGTTTAACGACTAGCCTAGGATAAAAGTTAAAAGGTTCTGTCTTAATTGTTTTTGTTTAATAGGTGAGGACTAACTTGTTTGGTAGAAGTGAAGCTACTTATTCAGGATACACTTGTTATACCGGCATTGCAGATTTTGTACCAGCTGATATTGAGTCTGTTGGGTATGTTGCACTAATTCAAAACATCTCTAATCTTTTTATGATGAATCTCTAATCTTTTTTTCTGATATTTTGTCTCACTTGAATAAAGCTACCGAGTTTTCTTGGGATACAAGCAATACTTTGTTTCTTCTGACGTTGGTGGTGGAAAAATGCAATGGTATGCGTTTCATGAGGAGCCAGCTGGTGGTGTTGATGCTCCCAATGGTATATATAAACCTCTGCATTGATTTGATTTGTTTGCATTTTATGTAGCAAGATGACATAACTTTTTTTTTGGCAGGTATGAAGAAGAGGTTGTTTGATATATTTGAAGGTTGGTGCGACAATGTGCTGGACTTGCTGCATGCGACAGAGGAGGAAGCGATTCTGAGAAGAGATATCTACGATAGAACTCCTAGTTTCACTTGGGGTAAAGGGTGTGTTACGCTGCTTGGAGACTCTATCCATGCGATGCAGCCAAACATGGGACAAGGTGGATGTATGGCCATTGAGGATAGTTATCAATTAGCATTGGAGCTTGAAGAAGCTTGGAAAAAGAGTGTTGCAACTAATAAACCTGTTGATATTGTTTCATCTTTGAAAAGGTATAAACTAAGATGCACACACCTTTTTAAAAAATTTAATAAGTACTAAAACAACATGATCTTTGAATTGGTGTAATAGATACGAGGAATCTAGAAGAGTAAGAGTGGCTATTATACATGGAATGGCGAGAATGGCTGCGATTATGGCGTCTACTTACAAAGCATACTTAGGTGTTGGGCTTGGTCCTCTCTCTGTGAGTAGTCTTTTTAATTAGTTTTCGAAGAGCATAATGTTTTGTAAGCCAATTCTCATAATCTGTGTGTGTTTGTAGTTCTTGGCCAAGTTAAGAATACAACATCCAGGAATAATTGGTGGAAGGTTCCTCATGGACATGACTATGCCTTTGATGCTTGACTGGGTCCTTGGTGGTAACAGGTTACATCTTTTTTTTTTCTCTGTTGTATTCATCTTACATAGACATTCAAAAGTTTTTAGATTTGAGTAACTCATTTTATATGCATTTTGCAGTGAAAAACTTGAAGGAAGGTCACCTAATTGCAGACTCACTGACAAAGTATGTTTCTTTCCTTTTCTATTCCATTGGCACTTGAACAAAACCCATTTAGTGTGTGATTTAATATCAAAGTGTGAATCTTTTGGATTAAAAGGCTGATGACCGCCTTCGTCAGTGGTTTGAAGACGACGAGGCTCTTGAACGTACTATAAAGGGAGAGTGGTATCTTATTCCACATGGCAACAAGGGTAGCGTTTCGGAAACGTTATGTCTAACCAAAGATGAGGATCAACCTTGCATTATCGGGTATGGGAAAACAAAAACTCACTCATCAATGTCTTTAGCTTTAAGTTCTTAAAAGTTGTGAAACTCTTTTTGATTGCAGAAGTGAACCGGACCAAGATGTTTCTGGAACCCACATTATGATCCGTTCCCCTCAGGTACATAGAAAACTCTGTATCTGATAACAACCAAACTAGTGAAGGAACTTTAAAACACTGTTAAATCTTTGGTTTAGGTATCGAAGATGCATGCACGTGTAATCTACAAAGATGGAGCTTTTTTTTTAATGGATCTTCGAAGTGAACATGGGACCTATGTGACCGAGTAAGTCAATAGAGCTTTGGTTATCTCTTTTTGAGTGTCTGAAGTTTCTGATCCAAACAATATTTGAAATATTGCTAACCAGTAACCAAGGAAGAAGATATAGGGTGACACCAAAGTTCCCTGCGCGGTTTAGACCATCTGATATCATCGAGTTTGGTTCAGACAAGAAGGTGAGACACAGACGCCACTTATTACCAACTCTTGGTTTAGTTTTTAACCGGAGCTTTTTTGGTTCTGAATAAAACGGTTTGGTTCTTATCAGGCGGCGTTTAAGGTCAAGGTGATCAGGTCAACTCCTAACTTGACCAGAAAGGATGAGAAGAGCAACGGTAAATTGCTTCAGGCAGCTTGACACTTAAGTTAAACCGACGGTGTGAAATTAAAATATTTTATCAGTGTAGCAGATCATTTGTGTAGTAATTTTCACATAGGCAAAAAAAAGAGACTGTTACTTGTATTGCAATGTATATATAGGGCTGAACACAAAAGATTACTCTTTTATATGCTTGTCTAACTAATTAGTATTTTAGTTACGAATTTATATACATATATACGTCTTTCACGAGTGAAATGATTTTCATGATTAGTTTTGAGAAAATGAAAAGATTTTGAGAGACGAGGAACAAGCAATGAAGAACTCGCTTTGCATGGGGAGCGTAAGCATAATCAATTCTCTATCGTTTGCAACTTTTAGTCTCTATTATTAGCAGATATAATTAGCATTTAACTAATTACTTTTTCCCTATTATCCAAAATAATCAACTATCATCATTAACTTCGACAGTAACTTCTCTTCCTATATCTCTCGTAACTTACAGAAAACATCTAATGATCTATGACGGCTCACCATCTCCCAGAAGTAAATACACCACTTCCCACTCCTCTTTCCACTTCTCTATCTATACATACAAGTTACACTGTTTATACATTCCAAATAAATATATACACACACGATTCGTTTTCTTATTTTAACACTTAAAAAGAACGTTACTCAAATATCTATCCCCTCTCAATTGAAATGGCTGATCATGAACATCTGTGGAGCTGGTCAGAGTCCAACGACTATGATTCATTCCTTCAAGAAGAAAACTTATTCTCCTTACTCGATCAATCACTTTCCTTCGATTACAAGTAAGTCATAAGGGTAATCAATAAAAGGAAAACTGATTTATTTACGTTAGAAGTTAATATTAATATGCTTTTCATTGGTTGTTTGGGTGTTTGCAGTTCTTTCGTTAACCCTTTTAATGATCTTCAAAATGAAACTTGGTTTTCTTTACAAGACAGCATTAATCTTGATCCCATCTCCACTTGTTTTCCTGCTGTTGATCATATGTCTATGGCTTCAGTTGATCTTGAAGCCTTCTCTACTTTGTCTCAAGGTATAATATATTATTTTTCATTTATGTTTATACATACGTGTACGTACATGCATGCTTGGATTGTTATACTAATCTTTTGTCGTGTAGCAGATGTATTTGGTGAATTGTGGAATGAAAATGCTAGTAATTTCAATAATCATGTCGAACCAGAGATGGAGATAATATTGCATGATGGTAATAACACAACGAAGGAGACCACAATGCAGAAGAGGAGGTATAGAGGAGATAGACTAATCCAGAAATTTTCCAGGGAAGATATGAAACCATACTTCAAGATGCCGATTACTAAAGCAGCCAAAGAGCTTGGCGTTGGACTAACCCTCTTGAAAAGGAGATGTCGTGAGTTGGGTTTTTCTCGTTGGCCTCACCGTAAGCTTACGAGCATTGACGGCCTTATCAATAACCTCAAGGTGCGTCTAGTCACAACCACACACACTTATGTATATGTATTGTACAATCAGTGGACTTGTTTATGCATATTAGGGTTGCATGCACTTATATGTGATGGTTTTTAATGAAAGGATCACTTAGGGAAGATGGAAGGAGAAGTGAACAGGAGTAAGCTGATGAACGCTTTGGAGATTTTGGAGGCGGAGAAGAAAATGATTGAAGAGTTTCCTGATTTGGAGTTTGAAGATAAGACCAAGAGGTTGAGACAGGCTTGCTTTAAAGCTAACTACAAACGAAGAAGGCTCTTGTGTTCTATGTCTACTACATCGTTTGTTTCGTGAGAGTAATAGCTTGTCTAGGGAGAGAGAGAGAGGAGAAGTGATCTAACCAAGTAACCAACAATGAATTGTAGTAGTTTCTTTTGATGTTGATCAATCAGTACTCATGCAGGTGTTGGTTTGGTGTGAACAGAACAATATAGTCTCATCTCTCAAGATTGTTTATACTATTGGGCTTGATCAATAAAGCCCAATAAGACTAATCACTCAGGCTCAATATGTGGTCCGAATCCCAATAATAGAAACACTAGAGATCAACGGTGATCATCAATTCATCGTATAACATGGAAATCTACAACTATGATATGATCAATACCAAATTCATTTAAGACAACTTGAATTAGTTTGGATACATGTAGAGACAAACATACATGTACACGTGCTAAAGTCTCTTGTACATCTCATGGACAAGAAAATATATCACCACTATCAATCCACCGGTACTCAGCATCGACGGTGGAACCCCTCTTAGGAGCAGTAGTATGAAGAAGACTCTTGAGGTTATGAATACATTTGTGATTGCGGATGCGGTTGAGGACGGCTTTTTTGTTCAGCGTCTGCGTTTGAGACGATTTCAGATGTAGCTCCTTGGACACTTGTTCCTCTTTTAAACGCTCAGCTGCTACTTCCTCATATTGGACTCGTTTAGAAATCACAAACTCCATTATAAGAAAAAAAGAAAAGGAAAACAGAAATCTCTGGACAGGTTTTTTTTTGTTGATGGAACAAAAGAAGATATTGTTTGAGTCTGTAACAACACACACTCGTCTGTATATTTATACACACAAAGCATATAATGGATTGGTGAAACTTCGCATTCAGATATCGTAAGTTGTATACGTATTAGAAAATGTTTTTATCTTTGAGAAAAAAAACAAAGTGGGCGAATAGATTATACATTGGGCCAGTTCCATTGGTTTATTTGGAAACCGGTGGCTGATTTTGGCTTTTTTCATTGGTATGGAATGAAAGAGACACAACAAACTATGTGCTCTCCTACGTGCCATATCTGCTTTAGAATTGAGTGACTCAATCTCCTTCTGTTTAGCGCTTTCTTAATGCCTTACGTTATATGTGAAAAACGGATATTCTTATAAACAATTTTTTATTTGAAAATATGACTAATATGTAACGGACTATGTTTTTAACTATATTTTAGTGTTCATTGTAGAGATATAAAGCATTTTTTCTAAACGTGGGAACTTAATCAATGGATGTTTAGAATAATAGAAAATGGTAATACATTGTTTAAGCCCATATATTTTTATGTTCCAAAATACAGTCCCATCGTTTACTATATCACCAATCAAAACCGCTTTGGATAATTTAGCCATGCTGTTGGTTTTGTAAAAATTGTATAGTTAAGTGTGGTAAAAAGTATGGCAAACATCAAAAATGTATCAAATATATTGTTTGATAGCTTATAGTCATTTAAACCGCACTATCAATATTTTTAATCGCAGCGATCAGACTATTTATGGTTTGGTATCTAGTGCATGCAACTAAGAAACAACAGTAACACAAAGATTCATGAAATAACCGAACATAACGTAGTAGTACTGCTGAATGTTAAAGGTTACATAACAAGAACTTGGTAACCATTTATGGTAACAGTAGTAAGCATTCTCCCACGGAAGATACGAACTAAAACCTGGTTGCAAGTCCCATCACTTCTCACGATGAACTCAAATAAACACTTGTTGGACGTGCTCAACTTATGGCTTCGGCAGAAACTCAACCACAAACCAGGGGAGAACCTTTGTCCTCTGTCGTGAATCACAACCTTCATTGGCCACTTCTTTCCATTTTCATCACATAGCTCAAAGTCTTCCTCCATTTCGATCCCGTTCCATTTCAGAAAAGATGTTGGTATTTCCTAGCAAAACATACAAAACTCATATTGTTTTTATTTATGTTAACAGCTAAGATAGATTAGTTCTTGAACTCACCATCTGACGAAAACAGAGTGTAATATTCCTCACAAAATGTGGATTCTTCGGTTTATAATTCGGTTCCTCAAATCCTTTGTGTTTCTTATTCTCAGGAACACATCCCATCTCACAAGGATCTATATAACAACACCAAACAATATATAATTCAAATCACACTATAGCAAAGTCTAAAACCAATCAAATATACTTACCTTTAACCCGGTTACCACTAGGCTCTTCCTTAACCGGAACGCGTTTCCGACTCTTGCCACAACGTTTTGTAGAAATATCATCAACCGGTTTAACAAGAACCGGTTCTTTCTCAACAGCAACCCTAGATCTATCCGCCGTTGTAACGGCAACGAGATATTTTTTACATCCGTTCTTATCGAATATCTTAACGGAAAATCTTGAAACGGCGTCGTAGCTAAACACAAGAAAGTCTCCAAACTCGAGAGAGTGATCGTTTGCGAATTTTTCCCAACCTTTTTTGAAAACAACATCACCAACTCCTTCTTCAGTCTTTGTCTCCACATTCCACAAACGTCCGATCTCATCTAATAGTACCACTTGGTTAGGTAATGGCTTCTCTAAGATGTTTACGAATGCTGGAGGTATCACCTGCAAGTTGATTTTGATATTAAGTCCTACAGGAAATGAATATCCTCTTAGAGAAGTAACAGAGATAAGAGAAGAACATACCAGTTTCCGAGAACTGAACTCTGGAAGACAAACCTTGAAAAATTCCATGTCTTTACCCTTCTCACTCCTTTCAACCATTCTTTCTTTCTTTCTTTCTTTCTTTCTCCTTCTTTGATTAGTTTTTTTTTCTTTTTCTTTGGTGGCGATTGACTATTAGTATTACTATTAAACAGAGTTTTTAATATTCAAGAAGATCTAAGAAGCAACGGGTTTAAAGCTCGAGAAGATCTTTGAAGCAGAGGATCTAATTAAGTGATATTTTTCAGTCTGACAAGGTTAATGATTGAACTTTTTATTTTAGAGAAAATCAAAAGGTACACTTTTGTGTAAGTTACATGTTTTGCTTTCTCTCTCCCTAGCTTCTTATTATTTATGTGTACGGCCTCTTAATTTCTGGATTTTTACAAATTCATACCGTTGCAAACCTAATTTTTTTTTTGTCACAATATCAACCAAATCAAATTAAAATCAATCCATGTTGTCGACGATCCTTTTTGTTTTATTGTTGTTCAGTGTCTTTTTAAAAGTCCACCAAGACATTAGAGCATTACCAAGACATTAGACATTAGCTGTGAGATTCATTATTTTGGGAAGAACTCGCCTTTAGCTTATGGTAATAACCCAGATCATTACATAATAATAAGCCAGATCATTGCATGATAATAAACCCAATCGTTTACATGATAATAATAAACCCCATAAACTAACCACAAGCTCTTTAAGCCCAAACATTACAATATAATAAGCCCAAGCGCTATATGTCGAGGGAAAACCTCTTCCTGAGTCGGAAGGTTCAAGCTATTAAGTGTTTCTCTTTTGATTATCACTGAAACGCAAAACCCCTCTCTTTCTAAACCCCCACAATAAAAATGCTCTCCCATCTCTCCCGGACCTTCCGCCACAACTGTCGTTTCCGACAACAACAATGCCGCCGTTACAAGCCGCCAAAGTCTCCGCCTCCCCCTCCACCACCACCGAAGTTACCGAAACCTCCGAAGAAGCCTCAGAGCTTCACCTTCCACGACGCGACGTGGGAGGATCCTTACAGCTGGATGTCTAAGCTCGACGACAAAGTGGCGATGCGGCACATGGATATCTACATGGAGCAAGAGGAGAAGTACACCGAAGCTGTGTTGGCCGATACGGATCGGATACAGACCAAGCTCCAGTCCGAGATGGCTTCTCGCTTGTCTTTTGACCTCTCTACGCCTCCTCTTCGTTGGGGACCTTGGTGAGTGAGTTCATCTTTTGAAAGTAAAAGACTTTCTTGTCCTTTCTTCAAATTTAATATGTTCCTAGAGCATTGAGAGTAATGGGTGGTGAAAAGTTTGGATCTTTTTGTGTGAATTAGTTTGAAATGTTCGTCCTTTATTTTGGCAATTAGACATTGATTTGGTGGAAACAGTTTGTGTTCAATTGATTTCAAGAGTATTGAGATTAAAAGGTTGGATCTTTTTGTGTAAATTAGTTTGAAATGTTGTTCCTTTATTTGGAAATTAGACATTGATTTGGTGGAAACAGTTTGTATTCAATTGATTTCAAGAGTATTGAGATTAAAAGGTTGGATCTTTTTGTGTAATGTTGGTTCTTTATTTTGGCTAACAGGTTGTATTATAGAAGGGTTGAAGAAGGGAAGCAGTATCCAGTACTGTGTAGGAGGCTAGCTAGCTTGCACGACGAGTTCATTTCTCATAAGTCTCCTGCTGCGGGGTTTGATTTCACTTCTGGGAAGAGGATTGAGCAGAAGCTGCTTGACTACAATCACGAAGCTCAAAGATTTGGAGGTAATTAAAACAATTTGAGTCTCTCTTTACTTGTAAGGATAAAGAGGATTCAACAATCTTTTGGGTTTTGTAGGTTATGCTTATGAAGAAATGTCGGAGATATCACCAGACCATAAGTTTCTTGCATACACTATGTATGACAAGGACAATGACTACTTCAAGTTGTGGGTGAGAAACTTGAACTCTGGTGCTTTGTGTAGTAAGCCTCACGCAGACCGTGTCTCGAACTTAGCCTGGGCTAAGAACGGGCAGGCTTTGCTCTATGTCGTCACTGATCAGAAGAAACGGCCCTTCAGGTAATCAGGTTTCCTCTGATCAGGCTCATCTCTCTGGTTCAACTATAAGTTTTGTTGTTCTGTTATCAGGATTTATTGTAGCACGATTGGGTCAACGGATGAGGATGTTTTGCTTCATGAAGAAACCGAAGGCAATGTTCATGTTAACATCAGACATACGAAAGACTTCAACTTTGTGACTGTAAACACATTCTCTCCTACATTTTCCAAGGTGAAAGCTCTATACTGATCTGTTAAAATGTTCCAGTTTTTGTTGTTATCGAACTACTTGTGACTGTTAGTACTATGTCTTAGGTCTTTCTGATAAATGCAGCTGACCCGCTTTCTGGTTTGGCATTGGTTTGGGAACACAATGCTCCAGCACACTGCATAATCGAGCATCATCATGGGTTCCTATATTTATTCACCGATGCTTCCAAAGACGGTGGAACACTTGACCATCATTATCTCCTTCGTAGTCCTGTTCACTTCTATTCCACTCCAAGGATTTGGGAGGTTCGTTCAGCTGATATTAGTATCATTTTTTTCCAGTCTCTATCTTTTATATGTTCATCTTTTGCCTGTAGACTGTTTTTATCGACGACCCTGAAGTAATCATAGAAGATGTTGATTTCTGCAAAACACATGTATCCCTCATTGTAAAGCAAATGCAGAGCTTTAAAATTTGTGTGGTTGATCTACCTCTCAAGACAGAGCGGGTAAAAGCTTACTCCACTTAGTTTACTTTCATCTATCAATCAGATTGATGCTCTGTGAATAAGTTTGACCATTGTTAGTTTCTTGTAAACAGTTACCGGTTCGTCTGAGAGATACTCAACCTCGTTATCTTCCTCTTCCCAAGCACGTTTCTCAAATATCTCCTGGCACAAACTACGACTTCGATTCTCCAACAATGCGCTTCACCATTTCATCACTTGTGGTAAGATAACAACTCATCTTGCTGTAGTCAAGAGTTTTGTTAGTTGCTAAGTTTTTTTTTTTTTGAGTTTTAACCATTTTTGGTATGCAGATGCCTGATGCTGTGGTTGACTATGATCTATTGAACGGGAAATGGAACATTGTACAGCAGCAAAACATGCTTCACGAAAGAACACGAGTTTTGTACGGCACTGCAAACTCGGCCGAGAGCCCTAATATACCCTCAGGGACAAGAATTGTCAGCTTTGATACTAGTGAGGATACTACTGCCGAGAATGACAACTTGTGGAATGACTTAACCGAGTTTTACGCCTGTGATTACCATGAAGTCTCTTCTCATGATGGAGCCATGGTTCCATTAACCGTTGTCTACTCGAGAGCTCAGAGAGAGGAGAATGGAAAACCTGGTCTGCTTCATGTTCATGGTGCTTATGGTGAAATGCTTGATAAGAGATGGCGTAGTGAACTCAAAAGCCTGCTTGACCGTGGATGGGTTCTTGCGTATGCAGATGTTAGGTCAGTCCCATCTTCTCATCTCTCTCAAAAATACTTAAAGATATGTATCAAATTTTTTACTTATTGGGGTTTGTTTACAGAGGTGGAGGTGGAAAAGGAAAGAAGTGGCATCAAGACGGAAGAGGCGCAAAGAAACTAAACTCCATAAGAGATTACATTCACTGTGCCAAGTTCCTTGTTGAGAACAATATAGTTCAAGAAAACAAGCTTGCCGGTTGGGGATACAGTGCAGGAGGGCTTGTGGTTGCTTCAGCCATCAATCAATGTCCTGATCTCTTCCAAGCTGCTGTTCTAAAGGTAATAATAAGCAAGCTAATGAGCCACATAAACATCTAACTGTTTTTTTTTTGTTCTTTGTTTTCAGGTTCCTTTTCTTGATCCAACGCATACTCTAATACATCCAATACTACCCTTAACGGCAGAGGATTACGAAGAGTTTGGATATCCAGGAGATATAGATGATTTTCATGCGATACGTGAATACTCTCCGTATGACAACATTCCTAAAGATGTTCTTTATCCAGCAGTTTTGGTTACTTCCTCATTCAATACTCGGTAAGTTAACCAATCTTCTCAATGGTCATTGATAATTTATACTCTGTGCCTCCTATGGATGTTTGAGATTTTTTAAATCTCTTGCATTCTCAGATTTGGTGTGTGGGAAGCTGCGAAATGGGTTGCAAGAGTTCGTGGCAATACATTCAATGACCCGAAACGCCCTGTCTTGCTCAACTTGACGACTGATATTGTAGAAGAAAACAGGTTCTTGCAGACTAAAGAATCTGCGTTGGAGATTGCGTTTCTCATAAAGATGATGGAGTCTTAGAAAGCAAACGATCACTCACAGAGAGTAGCTAGCTATAGCGATATATATCTTCTGGTTCTAAAACTTCCAAGAATCAATAAATTGTACAACACAAAGACAGAATGAATGAACATTAACAACACACTACATGAGAGACTGTTCAAGTACAAATAAAGCAAGTGTAAAAAGAAAGTATCCATTTCCTCTTTTTTTTTTAAGTGTCTGAAGAATCATCTTCTTCAATAACTGTTGGGAGTGTCCCCTGTTTAGCAAAACCTGGACTCAAGAACTTTGCAACGAAACTCCATAGTCTGTAAACATCTTCAAAGTTTGTCAAGAACCCTAAGGAAGCTGTGACAACCTCAACTCTTATGAACTCGTTGCTTTTTCCATGTGGATCCACCTGTTTCCAGGAACTTGAATCTTCCCTTCGACTACTACTGTCAATGATCTTTATGTGACTGAGGAAACCAATGCCTAGAGATATTCCTTCTCTTTCAGCTAGTTTCTGCACTATCTCAGGATGCACCATTCCATTTTTCAAGTCCCTTACATTAAACGCCACCGAAGATCCACGCTCGTATTTGATCTTTGGACCATAGATCTGAACAAGATTCTTCTGCTCTCCACCTGTTGCATCTGAGCTAGGCAGCCTTAGTTGGAGCAGAGAGGTCACAAGCCAGTTAATGAGGTACCGGAGCCTCGAGGTGGTTTTGTTGAGACCTAACATGTTCACATGATCAATATGGCGGCAAACAATCTCTGGTTCTCTCTGCTCATCATCATCCCATTCCGCTCCATCTTCTTCATCTTCTTCTTCATCCCCAAGGCTGATCACGGATGCTTCTCCACCATGATCTACTGATCGAAAAGATACTCTTCGTTTACTGGGATGTTCACCTTCATTCACAAGAAGTCTCCCACCGCCACTGTACTGACTCTTCTCCCTTCTTCCCAACAGTCTAAATTCGCCTTCGGTTTCTCTTCTTATTGCACTCTCTTTGATTCCAGAGGTTGAACCATTTCCATTTGCTTCAGATATTAGCTTACTGCTCCCTCCTTCTTCTTCTTCTATCTCAGTAACTCTCAACCGAGGACTTGTGTCTATCTCAGTTTTTTCTTCTCCCGTGGCTGATGCTTGACCCACTTCATGTGATACTGACAAAACAGCAGCATCAAACGAGAGAACATTGCTCCCACCGTTACTACCCTTTGAATCTGGTTTAGGCGAAGAGATCCTTCGTTTGTGGTTTTGAGGAACCACAATCAATGGACTCTTCTGCTTGTAATCAGACTCAGCCGGACTTTTACCCAAATCAATCCAAAGCTGGCTATCCGTTGACTCATCTTCACTGAAAACCGGACTCTTTATCAATTCACCCACTGAGACACTCTCAGCTTCCTCAAACACAGTGTTGCTTGTTCCATCTTTATCCGAACCAATCTCATGATCCATATCTGTTTCAAACACATCTTGCACTTGAGCAGAAGTATAAGCACCAGAGAACGCTGGTAAGCCTTTACTATCCCCGTTAACGGCGATATCATTATCTTCAAACCCGGCGAAGCCATCCATGGAGTCATTCAGATAGAGAGGATACTCAGGTGTTATCTTCACAATACCTGAACCGGTCTTCCCGGATTGACTCTGCAAGCAGCTTATCACAGACTTCTTAATCAACAGACAACCAAACCCAGTCGGATCAAACCCAAACACACGGTAAAACGAAGTGATGATAAAATCAGGACGGAACAAAGACAAGCCAAGAGAGTCCATGTCTTTAGGACCCAAAGCACCAGCGTCAAGCAAGACATGCCAGTTGTTCTGCTGAGCCAGCGCCATCCACTGGTAAGAATACTTAGACCCTGTGACCCTCGACTGAACCGGAAACACAAACAGACCCGTCGCTGTATCCTTCTTCCTCTTCTTCTTACTCAAAATCTCCTTCTTGAGATCCATCGAACACAGCCTAAGCGTAGGCCATTTAAACCACGCGCTACCGACCTTAGCACCTTTCTCCTTAGCGCACTGACCCATCAAACTAACCGACTGGCTCTCGTGATCAAACATAGTCAAAAGCTTCTTGTTGGTGTGAAAGGGGTAAGACTCAGCAAGCAGCTTGAACGCAGAGCCTCTACTAACGGTGAAGACAAGACCATACTCATTCTCAGGGATGTTCAAGTAGTCCATGATCCTAACCTTGATATCATGCTCAATGGACCCTCTCTCAGCACCACCGTGTAAAGCATAGTTGCTCAGATTCGCACTAATCTCCGACAAACTAAACGTACAAGTGTCCCAGTAATGAACCGTTTGAAGATACGAGAAGAGTCCGAATCCGCAGTAGTCAAGACATACCTTTGGTAACGACAAGTGGAAGTACTCATCGTTCCTCAACTGATCCACTTTCTCCGAAGACTGGTACTTCGGATACATTGTTAGAAACGTGTTCAACGCTTCTTCTAGCTCAGGCAAGGCTTCTGATGACTCGAAGGCTCGTTGAGCTGCGATGGAAGTGGCGCGCAAGAAGTCGCGTTGAGCGTTGAGCCTAGCGAGGGATCTGGACCGTCCAAGGCTTTGATCTTGAGGCTCGTTGTTGTCGTCTTGCTCCTCTTCTTCGATGGCTTGAGATTTGACGAGAAGCCCGTCTTCGGACGCGGCTTCGAGAGCTTCCCTGAGCTTGGATTCGTGGAGCTTTCGGGCTTTGGTGGACTCGGAGACATCTCTGCTGCTCTTCTTGTCGAGAGCTAGAGCAGCAGCGGCGCAGTGGTAGATTGGCTTCCAGAGTGAGATATGCATCAAATCCCTAATCAGATGGAACCGGAAAAGGTTAGTGATTTAGGAACCTGCGATGATGAGAAACAGAACCCACAAGTCAAAATCGCAACTTGATTGGCTTCGATCTGAGAAAAAAAAAAGTCAAAACCTTTGTCGTCTCTAGAGCCAGAAGCACAGATCCATAAACAGAGAGGTCTAATTGATGGAAGTAAAACAAAAAAGGCTGAGAAGACTCAATCCCAAAAATGTTATTTTGACTTTTTAATATCAATCAAATGCTTAATCTTGTGCTGTTACTTGCTGTTCTCAATTCCAAGTATCATTTTTTTTTATTTTCCTAATTTTTTAATCAATCAATCGACGCAGAATATTGTATTTGATTTATTTGAATTTTTTAGTATTCGATTTTGTTATCTTTTTGTTATTCTGGGACCCATGAAAGCTTTTTCTTCTTTCTCTTTTTGCTTGACTGTATTTTGCTCTCAAGTTTTTTTTTTAAAGCCAGAGAAGACTCTACAAAAGCTATAAGTACTCAATTTTCTTTTTCTAATGATGTTAAGTCTCTTTATCTATCTTCTTTAACACCACAACCAGATAAGTTTTTCAAAAATCGTTTTTGACAATTTTTGGTGGTAAAACTATACAGCTACTAATTTATATACTCCTTTTTATCTTTGCTATTTATTTTGACTATTCATACAAAATAACGAACTGGTTGGTATTTAGGCTATTAGCACCTTCAGATATTATTTCCTGGTTATTGTTTGGTATTCTTTCTCTGAAAGAAGAACTCTACTTACGTAATTCGTCTACCCCCTTACCAATTTTCTTCTTCAGTATCTGTCTGAAACGGTTTTGAAGAGGTAGGTCATAAATTACCTAATTTATGATCCAACCCACACATTTATTGGTTTTATTTATAACACAACATTTTCTCATAAAGTAGCCAATAATATATTGATTTTAAATTTAAACCCAACTAAATGTTAGTAGGTAGTGTGTGGGCTCAACAACAGAGTGATTTTTAATACCCTTGACTATAGCATTTGTACTATATTTATTTTCTTAATGCGTTTTTGTAATTATTGTTTCAATCCATTTACTTTGATCTTTAATGTCTTAATTGGTACCTTTTACTAGTTTTACTATTATGATCATGACCAAGTTTTCACTTTCGAAATGGGACACAGATCGTGGCTTAGATGACATGCACAAGTAAAGTTAGCTTTGAATATCTTCCAACTCATAATGGGATGTTTGGTGAAACATGCACAAACACAACATAAAAGCGTTACATTTAGGCCCATTGTAAATAAAGTACGATTATTGCAATGTTTTCTTTATACTACCATGTCAGACTGCATATCATTTGAATACAATTACATCACACCTATTGATATTATTTTAAAAAAAACATAAAGTTGGAGCATGTATAAAAAAATATTAAGATTTTTTGTGAGTCAAAAGTATTAACTAGAGATTAAATAGCAGAAAAAGAGAGGATAATTAGCCCCAACAATGCATTATTTTCTTGTTACGGTGTAATAACAACTAATGGGCCTCTATCAGTTCCGCCTGTGCACATTAGATTTTAAATGTCCTTTTGTGCAAGAAGGCAAGAAACGGTCGCATAGATTCCAACTGTTATATTAAGGCCAGAGCTAAATGGCATACATCTTAAAAGGCCCATTAGAGAGGAGATAGAGAGGACTCAGACTGCGAGAGGTAAATGACAAAAAGAATGGGATAAAGAGAGTTGTGTCAGAGCTCCGCAACAGATTAGACTGGTCGGTACACAGACTAAGGACGGCTCTGAACAAGTAGACAGACACGTCTTCACACACACACACACTTCTCACATGTCTCTTTCTAAAACGTTCGTTGTTTATGGTGTGAAGATATGATTTTGCATGCTTCTTAATTCCTACTCTCCATATCCATTCTTTATCCGACAAGCTTAGCTTGATTCTGTCTCTTCACAAAACGAATCTCTTCTGTTTCTTTTGACCATTTTAGCCCCTAGTTTACAATTATAACTCTCTTCTTTCGTTTGGGACAAGCCCACATCTGTCATCATACTCTCTCTCACCATATGTATTATTCCGGAAGAGCATGTTTAGTCAGACAGAATTCATACGATTATTATGTCTTCGTGGTATCTTTTCACATGGCCTTAAACCGCATAAGATCATTATACGTAAAGCTGAATGATCAAGTTGATTTAGGTTAAATAATACATTATCGTAAACTGCTAATTTGACTTGAGACTAAACGCATGATTTTCGTACAGGTGCTGTGGTAATTTGTAGCACATCTAATCACGCCATCAAATGTCTTAGGTCCATATGCTAATTTTTACAATAATACTAATCTCAAATGAGTAAACTGGCTATAAGCGCCTAACAATACAACGGTTGAACTTATTGGGAACTGCATTACATTGATAGCTAAGCTCCGTCTCCTACATTTTTGCCTGTTGTTGCCTAGTGCCTACTCTCTTCAGCTTGCTCTTCCCATGCACACGTTTTTACTAATTTTTTATATAATTTCAGTCAAATATGTAATCTTGTTTTTCCCCTTTTAATTTACTTTTAAATCCATTTATTTTTTTGAAAACTATTGCAATACTAACTCCTTTGTTAATAAAGCATTAAAATTTTAACATTTAGTTAGAAAAATGGAGTCAGCAACTGATTCATGCAATTTCCACAATGCGTTTCTGATACCGCTCTGATTTACAATCAGCACTTGAGCCTAAACTTTAAAATTATTCAGACATGCCAACAATGTGACAGAATTATGGATATAGATTTGAGATTTGTGGTACTTTTGATTCATATGATAAATTTCAAAAACATAAAATGTTGAAAGAAGAGCCACCTACGTAGCATGAAGTAAAGAGAGAGAGAGAAAGTCTTAAGGAGAAAGAAACAGAGCATCTCTTTCTCTGTCCATGTTCACAATAAACCCAACACAACTCTGTCAAAAAGCTTCACACTCTCTTCTCCTTCCCCACCTCTTTGCTCCCTCTCTCTCTCTCTCTCTCTCTCTCTCTCTCTCTCTCTCTCCCTTCTCCATAAAAAGAGCATCACTCTCTCAGAAAGTTCCAACATTTTAACACACTCAAAGCTTTAAAAAATCTTCTTTTCTTTCAAACATGACTTCTGATCTCAACGACTCACGTCGAGTAACTATTAAACTTCCTCACGGAGGAGCTGCGGCGGAGCAGCAAGAGCAGCTCCCTTGTCCTCGCTGTGAATCAACCAACACAAAGTTCTGCTACTACAACAACTACAACTTCTCGCAGCCTCGCCATTTCTGCAAGTCTTGTCGCCGTTACTGGACTCATGGTGGTACTCTCCGCGACATTCCCGTCGGTGGCGTTTCCCGCAAAACCTCTAAACGCTCTCGAGCTTTCTCCTCCGTCGCCCCCGGAAGCCGAAATTTCCCGTTACAAGCGACGCCTGTTCTTTTCCCTCCGTCTTCCTACGGTGGCGGGAAGGGAAACACGTCGTCGCTCTACGGTGGTTTCACCACTTTACTCGGCAACAACGCCGCCGCGAGCAGAGATGGGCCTGGTGGTGGTTTTAATGGGCCGGAAGGGTTTGGACTTGGGCTTGGTCATGGGTTGTATTTAGATGAGGTCAGGTTTGGGCAAGGGATAACGGCCTGGCCGTTTTCCACTGGAGCCACTGATGCTGCTACAAGCCATGTGGTTCCAATACACGCGACTTGGCAGTTGGAAGGTACTGAGAACAGAGTCGGGTTCGTGGCTGGAGACTACTTAGCATGAGACTCACATCAGCTTCTTCTTAGCTTTTAGTTCCTACTCTTAACTTTCAGACGTTTATGGTTATTTTTGGTTATGACGTTTATTTGGTTTTTTTTGCTCTAGTGTTCATCCCAAATTTGGTAATATTGGATTAGAAGTATCCACTTTTTTTTTTTGGTTTTCAAATTAAATCATCTATGATGTTAATGAGGGTTTTCTCGGAGGCATTGCTCAAGCAGATTCGCATCTCTCTATTTTTTTCTCCGTAAAAGTAAATCAACTTTGGAAACATTAGGGAGAGGCAAAGTGTTTACATATTTACACACGAAATGCATGTAGGAGAAAACATAGTGTTGACTGGAGTTAGGCTGCAACCAGTAGCATCAAGTGTATACTAATTAAGTTTTGGGTGGATTAATGTGAAATCAAGTGAGCATAGATGGATGACCACCACTGTGGAGCATCCTCTTGAACATATCAATCCCAAAGGCTGAGTCCGATGAGCTGAAACACAGATAGTTAAGACTCAATCAACACTTGAGATAACAAAGTTCAAACAAAAAATTTGACTCATTTAGATTTAGTGCAAAATCCCTAGAGAACAGTTTACTATGTGAATAAGCAAGCAGTGTGGGTGTACCTAGGGAAAGTGATTTCAAAGGGGCAGTAGATAACACCATCGTTGATAGGAGGAACGTGATCCTTTTTCTCATTAACGAATTTAATGATCTGGAACAAGACTTCTTGAAGAGATTGCTCAAGCAATGTCCTACGGGAACTTAACTCCTCAGGCTCCTCTACAGTCAATTGTATTAGAAACATGACAATCACTTCCCACTCTTGTAAGAAAACAAGAGTGTACATTCAGGAGAGATGAAAGGAGGAAATTCATTAAAAAAAAAAAACTTTACCTCCAGGGTCCACCACTAGTTTAGAGTGGTGAGACTTTCCAACTGGGGGTTTAGTGGGGTGAATCACATTCAGATTGATATTCCATTGTTCCCAGTATAACCGTTCAATTTTATTAGTGAACCAAGAGGGCTGTTTGGTTTTGACTTCATAAAACGTTAGACATATCTTGGCAATAACAAAAGAAAAAAAAGAGCATTAACAGCCAGCCACATAGAATACAAAAGATTAGACAAAATACACATAAAGAATTATATGGAAAACGAAAGATAAATACCTGAATTTTCTTGTTGGGGTGCTTGGCAATCCAAGTTATGATCTGCTCAATCTTGTCATCAATTTTCTTTTCCACTTCTATTTCACCACATTGTACCTGTGTGACACACACAACAATATCAAAACCAAAGCATAGAACATCTCTTCTGTAGCATAACAAGAAGCATATAGAAAGAGAATCAACACTTACGTAAGTGATGTCAAAAAGCTCCAAGTCGATATCTTTAGGGCGGATAAGACCAAGTGCTCGGTGAAAGACTATAGTATGTAGAATGCCTGCCATCAATACAAGTTTCAGGAGCACCATAGAAAATGACAAAGCTATCTAATATCCAATATAATAGAAATGATCTCCCCCAAACTCCACAATCTCTAATCATTATGTGAGCAGCCAATTGAAATTGAGCACATGGAGGCACATGAATCAAAACCTACTTCCTCCTATATACCAACAACACACACAAGAGAAGGCTGTAAAAAGCTATCTATGATCAACTTACAGCGTAGAACCTCGCGTATCTCGAAGGATTCCACTTCCTGCGGATGAGAAAATTGTTAGTATTAAACACATATACAATAGAAACACGAACAAGACGATGAACTGATCTAAAAAAGAAAGTAGATTATTTACCAGTTCCTTCAGATTACAAGCTTCGCAATTCATATTCACCCCCAAGTTAACAAAATCTCTCGACTAGGGTTCCTCGTGAAGAAGAAGACGACGACGACGAACTAGTGATTTCTGATCGATTTCGTTTCTAAGCTTCGTGTGCGACAGTCTGTGTTACCATTTTGGGTATCGATCTCTCTCGTATTGGGCTTTCTTAGGCCCACTATCTGCCACTATGTTTGTAATTTTATAATTCTGGAATCTCATACAAACATGAAACCTGACCAAGGTCTATTAGATTTTATTTAACCAACACTACACTATTTTTTTTTGTTGCTATATCATAATATTTTGGATTTTTAAACAAAATGAATATAAATAATTTTTTTTAGATTTCTTATCAAAAGTTAGAGTGGAATAACCTCTCCAATCATAGTAAAATAAAAACATTAGAGCATCATTATTAACGATAAAAGAAATTCTTATGCGTTTTAACTAATAATAGTAAATTTAATATATTAGTTTAGTTTTTTTAAAATAACTAGATTTTTTAACCGCGCTACGCGCGGATAAGATATTATATGTATTTCTCAATTCTAAAAAATAATGTATAATATTGTATTATATTATTTAAAGAATAGAAAATAAGACTACATAACATAAATATATTTTTTATATTTTCTTTGTGGAAATCATTATGTTGTTTGATTGTTGTACTTAATTCACATATTTGCATAGATATTTGTGATAGATGAATAACTATATTTTTATTATCAGTAAATAATATATATTTATTATATAATATAAGAAAAATGAAATTATTTACTTTTTAATAAACTTGTCTCATGTTGGGGACTCGGTTATAGACATATCATATTCGAATGAAACATTTTTACACTTATCAATGTTCTTAACAATCAATAAACAAATCTGAATATTAAAACAATATCTCATACGATCTCTTTGTGGAATAACTGCTTTGAAGAAATTGAATTTATGCATAAAAAAAGGACTGGAAATGGATATGCATATGGGTTATCTAAGTCAGCTTTACAAAAAACTATTTATAGTTCATATATCATTTATGTCCATCCTATTTTTTTGTCCATCATTTCTTAAACATCTTGAAATAAGTAATGCTAATTAATAATAAACTTTTTGCTCACAAAATAAAAATAAAATTTGTTTAATTATCGCTTAATTTGTCTAAGTGATATATGTATTTCTCAATTCTAAAAAAATAATGTATAATATTGTATTACATTATTTAAAAAATATAAAATATGACTACATAACATAAATATATTTTTTAAATTTTCTTTGTGGAAATCATTATGTTGTTTGATTGTTGTACTTGATTCACATATTTGCATAGATATTTGTGATAGATGAATAACTATATATTTATTATCAGTAAATAATATATATTGATTATATAATATAAGAAAAATAAAATTATTTACTTTTTAAACAAACTTGTCTCATGTTGGAGACTCGGTTATAGACATATCATATACGAAGGAGATATTTTTACAGTTATCAATCTTCTTAACATTGAAAAAACAAATCTACATATCAAAACAATATCTCATACGATCTATTTGTGGAATAACTACTCTGAAGAAATTGAATTTAGGCATAAAAAGGACTGAAAATGGATGTGCAGATATGTTATCTAAGTCTGCTTCACAAAGTACTATTCATAGTTCATATATCATTAATGTCCATCTTATTTTTTTGTCCACCATTTCTTAAACATCTTGAAATAACTGATGCTAATTAATAATAAACTTGTTGCTGGAAAAAAAATCAAATTTGTCTAATTATCGCTTAAATATTTTATTAATATGGTCAAAGAAGCTTTTAAGTGATATCATAGTTTAATTTATTAGTTTTTTTTGTTAATTTTTAGAGGTTTTTGTATTTAATATTTTTTTTCATATTAAGCTTCTATTTCTTTCACAGAATTGATATATATATATATATATATATATATCATAAAAATTACCATCAAATCAGTTTTACTAATTTATTATTTTGTTTTAACGAAAATACACTTTTTAAATAATTTAATTTAAAATAAAATTATATATTAATTTGCTGTATTTTAACAATTTCATTGATTTAATTAATTTGCTTTGGTGGATAACTTAAAAAGTTTTCATATGAATCGGGAAAAGCAAGTTTATGTTGTTATATTATATTTATTTTGTGTATATAGAATCTATATATAATGCTAGTGTAATAAAGAAAGAACATTATTTTTTTGTAACTTCAAAAATATACATTATTACAATTTAAAATGAATCAAAATTGAATAAAATGGTAATTAAATATTTGTAAATCTAATTGTTTAGTTGGATTCTCATGAAAAAAAAATCGATTGGTTAAACAAATGTTTCAAAATTTGTTGTGGTATTGTTTTGTCTATAAATTATAAAATTTATTGAATTAATATATTTAATTATTGCATCCTTAAATAATATTTTATTAAGACATTATAAAAATATGTTTTGAGTTGTTTTGTGAAATTGTACAAAAATCTATGCTTTTTCATATGTGTAACTTCAAAAAGATACATTATGATAATTTGAAATTAATCGAAATTGAATAAAATGGTAACTAAATATTTGTTAAATCTAATTATTATTTTTATCTTGTTTAGTTGGATTCTCATGAAAAAAAATTGATAGGTTAAACAAATGTTTCAAAATTTGTTGTGTTATTGTTTTGTCTATAAATTACAAAATTTATTGAATTAATATATTTAATTATTGCACTCTTAAATAATATTTTATTAAGACATTAGAGAAGTATGTTATGAGTTGTTTTGTCAAAATTTTACAAAAATCTATGTTTTTTCATATTTGTCACAAAAATTTATATGTTAAACTTACTTTTACAAAATTCTTAACTTTGTCACGAAAACAAAAATCTATGTTTTTCATATTTGTCAACGTTCTCACAATTTCTAAGAATATATTAGCTTAGTCACTTACTTATTTTTTTTACAAAACAAAGTATCGGAGTCTTGAAAGTTGAATTCATATTATTGTAAATGTACATAAGAATTTGTGATTATATACTTAGTGGTTCTTGTATATGTGTCCAAGAAAGTTTCAATGGCTTAGTGGTAACTGTCCTATATATATATCATACTAACCCGGGTTCGATTCTCACCTTCGCATTGTTTTTTTATTTTTTACGAAAAATAAATGAGATGACATGGCAATTTCGGATTCTTTGATTGGTTGATTTTTCTATCCTATGTGGACACTCTCTCCATGGCTTATATCCCCCTTTTAGTATAGTATAGATATTTGAAATTATAATAATATAAACTAGGACCCTATAAACTAGTGATATTACCAAGTATACATGTTTTTTTTTAAGTCTCATGTAAAAGATTCATCTCTTTTTCTCCTCCATTTATACTAATTTTATTTTCTAAGGATGAGAGATTCATTGTGGTATATGAAAATGCTCTTAGGATTAGAAAGAACAACTACTTGTACAAAATATTATTTTTGAACTCAGTAACCTCTCTCCTTCCTACCAAAGACAAAAACTTTTCTCCTTCCCTGTGTTTATCACTACATATGTAAATATCTCATGGCCAGAAAGAACAAAACCATAAACCTCAACCAAAACGATTTAAAAAAAAAAAAACTGAAAGAAATGAACATAAATAAAGAGGATCTCTCTAGAGGTGTCTTCCAATAGCTTTGCCACAGAGAAGAAGATTATCAGGAGGATTGTATTCATTGGCCAGACTCTGCACCGGATCCCACACTTTTAGATAAAACTGCTGTCCTAAATATTGTCTTTCCCATACCGCCGACCTCATATTCCACATTCCTTGATTGTCCAAAGACACCAAAATTGCTGTCCAAGAGTTTGGGTACACCTGCATGCAATGCATGCCCAAGATAACATTAAACAAACCAAACTAGTTTCAACAAGACTTTCAATTCTATTTTCCAAATTCTTACCTGAGTTGTGTGTCTAGTAAGAGCATCAACAAGATTGTAAAGTGGTCTCTTTGCTGGTGTCCATTGTCCAGAACCAAATCTAGTTGTCATAACAAAGAAACGGTTAGCTAAAAATCTGACTTCAGAGTTAAGGCTAAGAGGAAGAAGCAAGACTCACCCAACGACCCAAAAGTCATAACCGTCAAGGTGCCAAGACTGCACTGCTTTCTCATTGTTCTGGAACACAATTTCAAGAAAATCATGGAGAGATGCTCTAACAACTGATGTTGCAACAGTCGCAGGAGAGTTAGAAGGGACGCTCTGAATGGCACTCGTGCTGAACACTCCAGGGATGTTGAAGTGATCAGCAAGTTTTAGAGGAGTATCTGAGTTCACATAAGAGACACCGTTCACTGCATAGCGTTGCTTCCCGTTGATCAAAGGAGCTGAGTTTGAGAAAACAAATGATTTGGTCGTATTGATCTTTCCGTAATGGAATGATCCTTGAGGGTTTGGTCTTGCTGCATTTGCTGTTAAGTTCCACCTAAAAAGAAAAAAAACACCATTAAAAATGACCTAATCCTTGGGACTCACGTTATTATATAAGTAACTGTTTTTTCTTTTACCTGAATGTCCTTGCTTGTCTCATGGACCAAACAAGCTCTCCAGGGGGAAGAGGGGGCATCTCACCAGAAGCTGGGACACCTGAGTTGGAATAACGCAACAGAGCAGTGACAGAAAGGTTGGATCTAACGAACCGGGTGCTTGCAACGATGTAATAATCTTTAGGAGATTGGTTTAACGTCACAAGGAGTGACAAAGACTGGCCAACGTGAACATCAAGAGAGTCGTAGTCCGTTTGCATGACGTGAGAGCCTTCAACTTCAACTACTTTCATCGTATGTCCTTGGATTCTGAAGTTGAAAGTGCTTGACAACCCAACATTTGAGATTCTGAACATGTAAGTCTTCCCTGAAACATTTTAAGACACATGACGTAAGCCACAAGAAACACTTTTTTTTTTGGACAGCCGAGAGGTTTTATAAACTCACCCTGGTCGCCTGTGAATGTAGTTTGTGTTTGTCCGTTTATAAGCATACCGTCTGGAAATGGAAGAACCCCGCCAGAGTCCAGACGCTGTTGGAGTGTTTTGTGGTTGGTTTTAAACCAATCACCGATGAGTAGAGTGAAGTCTTCGACTGGGAGAGGGTAAGGGATAGGGATCCTAGGTCTTGCATAGACATTGATAGCTCCGAATCCACCGGCGGCTTTGTGAAAAGCGGTGGAGGGAAAGTAGTTGTATGTTCCGATCTGATCTTTGGTTTGGAACTTGTAAGTGAAGTTTGAGTTTGGTGGAATTGGACAGTTTGTTCCCAACACTCCATCTTGCCATGAGTTCTTCCTCTGCTTTATTCCATTCCTAATAAACCACAAACATTGCAAATTACCAGATAAAACATTTGGAGTATGACACAATCTGTAACTAGTAGTAATACAAGATATATCAATCAACTATATACACAATAACAGAGGAAGGTTTATTCTTTAAATCTTTAGGGGTTTAATAAAACAGTATAAAGTTACCAGGTCAAGAGAAAGGGTTGGTCAAGTTTGTTGATGAGGTTGAGGATGATGTTGTCATTAGTCACAACATCAAGCTTTGGACCAGGGAACTGACCATTGATCAGAATAACCTAAGAAAAAATCAGAACATCAATAAAGAGTTTTAGAAAGGGTATTAGCATCAAACAAGCAAAAAAGGGATATCAAACCGTCTATAAGTAGAAACTGTTGTTGTGTACTTTGTACCTGTTGGGGAACACCAAGAGGATAGATAATGCCGTAGGTCACAGTCCAGGTGTAGAACTTGTAAGGGCTTTCTCCTTTCACTATCACCAGGCTGCTTAAAAGAGCCAAAGCTACAAGAAGATGAAGCAAAGATAATCTTGTTCTGAATGCCATTTTCAATGGCTTGCTAAAAGAATGGTACAGACGAGAGACTTGCTGCAAGAAAAAAGAACTCTTTTCCTAAAATGGGTTTGCGAAATGAAGGGACTTTGGTCTATAAAATATGCAAATAGATAGCGAGAGGTGGTGAGTCGGTGACATAAGTAAATGAGAGGAGGAAAAGTAATGAAGGTGGTTCCAATCAATGGCAGTGAAGATCTCGAGTGAGTTTTTCGCCATTATTTTATTTTTCTGCGTTTTGTCACAGAAATTATTAAAACCATAATTAAATAGTTGATGTGAAGAAAAGGATAGTGGAATCTTCAATATGGTGACAAGGGAATTGAATGGTTTCTCACGCGTTTTGGATATATGATTATTGCTTCCAGCCAAAGCTTAGCTTTCATTATTCGACTACTCCCATACGATACCATAAGAAAAGGAAAATGAAATAAAATTTAAAATATAAAACGAAAAGGGAAAGAAACTGAGGAAAAAAACAATAGATGCTTTAAGAAAATATTATTGTGTCCTAATTTGTTGTGGCTGATTAGATTCGCCCTTCTGCAGTTTCCTTCATGTTCACGTCCCCAATGAAGCTTTTCATTTCTTGGCACCAAATATAAAAGAACTTTGTAATTTCTACTACAATAGGATAGTGTAGAATAGAGTGAGACGGTGAAGTCTCTCTCCTCTCTCTTTCAGAAAGGTTTCTCTCTATCGTCCTTGTTCTCTAATTAGATCTTTCACAAGGAATAGAGTTCTTAGAGATTTCTATCTGGTTTTTTCGTTTCCGGCGACGCACCTTCTCCTTCGGTGGTCGGTCGGCTCTGTTTCCGGATAGCGGTGGCTCGTTCAGCACCAGCTTCGCCGGTTTTTGTCTCCGGAAAGAGATGATTCTATCACATCGTCTTCGCCGGCTCTGTTTCCGGGTAGCGGTGACTCGCTCAGCATCAACTTCGCCGGCTCTGTTTCCGGGAAGAGATGATTCTATTTCATCGTCTTCGCCGGCTCTTCACCGGAGTTCTTCCGGTTTCGTTTGATTGTTACTTCCTGTTCTTCGATCTACCACCGACTCTCGATTTGATCCTCTGTCGCAGTGATTAGATTGATTGTAGACGGCGGTTATCTTTCCTGAAGTGATGATCCGGTTGCGTCTTGGCCTTCTGTGAAGACTGCTCAGTTGGTCTTTCACTGATTTGTCTCCGCCGATGGCGGAGCTTCGGCGTGGCTCTTCCGGAAGAGGTGAAGACTCTCTCTTGACGCGTGTTCTCTGAATCGTTCGTCGATCGTACACGTGGTGGACGGATGTTGCTTTGCTTCCTCGACGGTTCTTCTTTTTGGGTTTTGGGCCCAAAAAATTTGTTTAATATTGGTCCGTTTGTCTGGGCTTTGTGTTTTGTTTGTTTTCGGGCTTTGCCCAGTTGGGCTTTGATCCCTTTAATAAAAAAAAAAAAAGGATAGTGTAGAATATTATTCTACAGTAGAAATACTTTTTTTAACATTTGCACTAAAAAAGAGTAGAATATTATTCTTATGACGAAGGGAATCTGACTATTTTATTATCATCGTTATGGACCTCATGGTCATCTGCATTGTTGAAATTTGTGCCACTTTTGCTGATTTACTGCATACGTAGTTCTTTTTATCTTTTTATGGCACATGCAAATCTGTTGAAAGACATTTTTTATTTTTATTTTTATTTTTGAAGACATGTCAAGTTACTCGCAGTTGTGAAATATGATCACACCGACTGACCGAATATAATATATCAGATTGTTACCATTTTATCGTTATAGTTAATAGAATTATAAAATGTTAAACCCACCAAAATATAAGAAATACAGAATGCACAGGTTAAATGGATGATGTCAAGTACACATATGTTATCCAATAAAGTTACAAAAAAAAACTTAATGCAAAAATGGACGGATCATACCAAAAGGGTTCATGGAGTACATGCATGCACTCCATTGTTTTATAAGAGTACGTACATTTAGATAACAGAGATATCAATTACGTTCACTTATGTACACTCAATCTATAAGCCTGTAAAATTTGATAGTTGACTCGGTGAACAATACTTACGTAAGGAATGAGTCTACCAAATGAATCGTATTTAAGCAGCATAATGATGTGTCAGGACTCGGGAGGATTATTAAGACAAAATAGGAAGCATGTGGGGAGTAGTTGATTAATCATCATTGGTTTAATTAAAAAAATAACAACCACTAATGTTGATTATTTTTCTTCTTGTTTCTTAATCACGACCTACTACTTAGACTAATCAAGTGACATATATACAAGAGCCAACATGGGGCTGGCACTATCATGACATGTGGAAGCTACCACGATGATGGACAGTCACATGCTATGTCGCTTATCTTAATTCGACCGCTCCAAAAAATAAATTACGAGCCATCCATTGTCTCGTAGCGATCTCAAATTATGAGCATTTTTTTATTAATGGGCCCAGGAAAAATCTAAAGCTTATCTCAGTGGGCTGCTTTAAATGGGCCTACCTTGGCACGCGGGGAAAGAGACCCAGGAAACACGCTCCGTCTACCGAATCACATATGGCGCGTGTGGATTAACGGTCTAACGCAGAAGGTTAACGGTAATAGCGCGGCAAGTGGGAAGCAGGAAAGAATAACACTTTACAATGGAGTAAAAGTCAACGACGACGGCAAAGATTGCTTTGAAATGAATCTAATACCTTTTTTTTTTATTCGGTCTTCCTTGTCTACCTTCTATCGTTTTCGATATTCTCGAAGCATCGTACACTTGAGAGGTCTCCTAAAATCTTATAATCTGACAAAAGCTAAGAGTTTTTTTTTTTTTTTTTGTGTTTGGTCCGAAGGAAGAAAAACAAGAATGACCGATTGGGTTGATCTGGGGTTAGGTTCTATTGGAGGAGCTTTGGTCTCGGAGGCTCTGAAACTTGTGATCGAGGAAGCAAAGAAGTACAAATCCTTTAAACCCTTGTCTAGGGATGTTAAAACGGGCTTACCGGCCCATTTACGTCCAAGCCCGTATACGTCCAAACCCGTTTAATAGATGTCCATTTAAAGCCCGTTTAAATCAGACCCATTTAGAACCCATTTATGTGAAGCCCATTTAACACTAAATTCGTTTCAAACTCGTTTCAAGCCCGTTTACTTAAAAAAAAATGAACATGATCTATTTATATCATAGCATTTCTTTTCGATGAAACCTGTTAAATACCTGTCAAATAAAATATGAATCCAGAACCTTACATTGTTTTGCTTCAACTAAAAATTCAAAGTTTACAAATCACAGTCACAACATAATTGAAAAATAAAGTTCACACTTCACACTAAGTGTCTATAAGTTACTCTTTTCCTTCTTGAACGTCTACCAGGATCTGTCCATGTTCAAAACATAACATATTATATATTTTCATCAAAAAAATTATAAACTGATGTAAAACAGAACCAGAAAACTATGTACTTTTGTTCCAGCAAACATATCAATCTTTTGATGCTGAAGACTCCACTCCATAATTACTTGCTTTCTTTCCAACATCTTCATTTTCATCAAAGAGATCTTCAATGGCACCTACAAAGTATAATATGAATTAGTTATAAGAAAAATATAGTCATAAAATAAAACGGTCTTCACAATGAATGCACTTAGCCCTTTCTTTTCCATCCTCTTCTACCCCCACTAGTACAAAATCTTTCCAAACAAGTGAGGTTTTTCGACGCTTACGTTGAGGTTTCGCTGCTTGTGTTGATGCAGTGGCTTGTGGTTCACACTGAACTTCTGCTTCTGCTTCTGTTTCTGTTTCTGCCATTTCTTCATCTATATCAAATTCAGCATCTTCATCATTCATGTCCATGTATTCACGTTGAGCTTCAAGAAGCGCCATTGTGTGCACAGTATCATAGTCCATCTCTGCAAAAAAAGAAAGAAACATATTTAATTATTAGTGGCTGCAAGGGACTATCAAAATTTGAGAGAAGATGGTAAGTTGGCAACCATTCAAAAACAGGAACAAATAAAGCATAGCGTATGGATACAAAGTAAAAAAACTTCACTAGTCTTGGATTAACGAAAGTATATGTCTACAATACGAGTCTTCTGTCCAAATACATCTTTATAGTATTTGTCTACACAATGACTCTTTAGCTAACGAAAAACTTGACAAAACCCATAGAAGCTAACTCACACGGTCACAGCGAAGAAGATGTTCATACAAAACATAGTTAATCATGTTGGTTATCGGTTATGTTCTTGTTTCCATACACATATTGTAGTCAAATGATCACTCAGTGAAAAAAAAGAATCACATACCACTTTTAATCTCAGCTTTGGTTGCAATTTTTGAGACTCCTTTGCATATGTCCGTGAAACCTGTTCACAAATCAAACCATTTTTAAACAAACCCACAAATTAATTGAAAGAACACTTATGAAATCAGTTTGAAACGAACCTTGATTGTATGATACGAGGAAACACGAGCTGGAGAGAGTGAAGAAGAAGAAGTAGAAGACACGGGAATCTCGGGAATCTCGTGACGAGATGAAAGGAGGCAAGGAGGTGAAGAACAACGACTCTAGAAGACAAATCGAAACCCTAGAAGCTTCATGATTCGAATCAGAAACTCATTTGGAGCAGTTTGATCTTTCGTAAGGAGGCAAAGAGCCAAGGAGGTGAAGAAGGAGGAAGAACGACGACGATAGATTAGGTTGAAGAGAAAAAAAAATTAAATGAACTTAATGGGCTGTCCAGTTATTTTTATCAAAACCCGTTTATTAAATGGACACAAGTGGACAAACCCGACGAAGCCCGTTTAATATTGTTAAGTAAATGGACTTTATATGGACACGAAAATTAAACGGGCTTGGACGTAAATGGGTAGGACAAGCCCATTTTAACATCCCTGCCCTTGTCCAAGGATCTCGTCTCAACGATGGAGAGACTGCTTCCATTGACCAAAAAGATCGATTCGATGCAAAACGAGCTAGACCTTGGTGCAGGGGAGCTAAAGCAGCTAAGGGAAACGATAGAAAAAGCTCGTGTTCTGGTTCTCAAGTTTCCAAGCGTCCGGTTCTACGAGAAGTCTAACTACACCAGAAAAATAGTGGAAATCAATGAAGATTTGGCCAAGTTCTGTGACATTGATCTACAGCTTCTTCAGTACAGGAACCAGTTGACGTTGCTGGGTGTGGCGGGAAACCTTGTGGATAAGGTTGACGGTTTAAGTAAGAGAATGGACGGATTGATGAGTGTTCCTGTCCCTGTTTTTAGAGATCTTTGTTCGGTTCCTAAGCTTGATAAGGTGGTCGTTGGATTGGATTGGCCTTTGATGGAGCTTAAGAAGAGACTCCTTGACGATGTAGTGGTTAATCTCGTGGTCTCTGCTCCTCCTGGGTGCGGGAAGACCACGCTAGCTACTCAGCTTTGCCACGACGCAGATGTCATAGGTAAAGAGATCTTAAAAGTTTCCATCTTTACACATAGACTTAATGTTCAAGAAATCGCTAGGCGGCACTTTATATAGGATTATTGATTAAACGGGTGCCTAAACCGATTTTTTGAGTGCCTTGAACGATTTTAATCGTTTAAGAAAAAATAGAAAAAAATGTTTCGTTTAGGTCCGTTTTACTGACTAGGCGCGCCGCCTACACCGATTTTTTAGAACACTGCTTTGACTTGTAGTTCTTGTTTATAATCATCTAGTGTTTCCATTTTGGCAGGGCATTTCAAGCACATCTTCTTTAATGTTGTCTCAAGTACTCCTAACTTTAGGATAATAGTACAGAACCTACTTCAGCACAGCGGCTACGCTCCACATACGTTTGAGAACGACTCTCAAGCAACCGTTGGCTTAAGGAAACTGCTGGAGGAACTCAGAGAAGACGGTCCTATATTGTTGGTGTTGGATGATGTGTGGCGAGGATCCGAGTCCTTGCTTCAGAAATTTCGAATTAACTTGCCAGATTACAAGATCTTGGTGACTTCTCGGTTTGACTTTCCGAGCTTTGGATACAACTATCGTTTGAAACCTTTGGAAAATGAAGATGCAAAAGCCCTTCTGATTCAATGGGCATCGCGGCCTCATAACACATCCCAAGCTGAGTACGAAGATCTTCTCCAAAAGATACTGAAACGCTGTAATGGATTCCCAATTGTTATTGAAGTAGTTGGCGTTTCACTTAAAGGACGATCTCTAAATACGTGGAAAGGGCAGGTGGAAAGCTGGTCTCAAGGGGAAACTATTCTTGATAGTCCTTCTCAGCCTACTGTGCTGGAATGTCTTCAGCCTAGCTTCAGTGCCCTGGAACCTAATCTCAAGGAGTGTTTCTTGGACATGGGCTCATTTCTTGAGGACCAAAAGATACGTGCTTCTGTAATCATTGACATATGGATGGAATTATATGGTAAAAATAGTAGTATCTTGTGCATGAAGTACCTTGAAGACCTTGCCTCCCAGAATCTACTTAAACTTGTTCCTCTCGGGTATGTTGTTTCTGTTTGCACCTTCTTGACATGTAAACCACTAGAGGAACTTATTTTTTTTCTTGGTTTATGAGCAGAAATGAGACTGAAGATGGTTTCTACAATGAGTTCTTAGTCACTCAACATGATATCCTCAGGGAGTTGGCTATTCGTCAAAGCGAATTGGAAGCAATCTTGGAAAGAAAAAGACTAAATTTGGAGATAAAAGAGGATACATTTCCAGACTGGTGTTTGAATGCACCAAGGAACACTGTTGTTAATGCCTCTCTGTTGTCTATCTCTACAGGTAAAGTAATTATACAAATCTCTGATTTTACTATAACCAATTTCCAGGAAATCACTAGGTGGTGGTTAGGAAGCTTATAGAGGGTTAATGTTTTGAACATCTAGACCGGCTTTTTAAAAAGTCAATTGGAAAAAATTGTTTCGTTTACACTCTATTTGCCAACTAGGCGGGCGCCTATACCGATTTTTTAGAATACTGACTATAACTATTAACTATGTTTGGTCTTTCATCTTTTTCTTGTTGTTTTTACAGATGATTTGTTCTCATCAAATTGGGTTGAAATTGAGTTCCCCAAAGTGGAGGCTTTAGTTCTTAATCTCTCTTCACCGGATTATGCATTACCAAGCTTCATTGCTGGAATGACTAAGCTCAAAGTTCTGACAATAACAAATCATGGTTTCTATCCAGCAAGATTGAGAAACTTCTCCTGCCTCAGCTTATTACCAAACCTGAAACGGATCAGACTGGAGAAAGTTTCAGTCACTTTGCTAGACATTCCCCGGTTGCAACTCGCCAGTCTCAAGAAGTTGTCTCTGGTCATGTGTAGCTTCGGTGAGGTTTTCTATGACTCTGAAGAAATAGATGTCTCTAAAGCTCTGCCTAGTTTACAGGAGATTGACATAGACTATTGTTATGATCTCTATGAGTTACCTTATTGGGTTTCTGAAGTTGTTTCATTGAAGACACTTAGCATCACAAACTGTAACAAGCTCACTGTACTTCCTGAAGCTATAGGCAACTTGAGTAAACTCGAAGTGTTGAGGGTGAGCTCTTGCATTAATCTCTCTGAGCTGCCTGAAACGACTGATAGACTCAGTAACTTGCGGTTTCTGGATATATCTCATTGCTTAGGATTGAGAAAGTTGCCTTTAAAGATTGGAAAGCTGCAGAAATTGAAGAAGATATCGATGAGGAAGTGTTGGAGATGCGAGTTGCCAGATTCAGTGAGGGATCTAGAGGATCTGGAGGTGAAATGTGAGGAAGAAACTAGGTTGGTCTTATGGGAAAGGTTGATGCCAAAAATGAGAAATTTGAGAGTTCATGAGGAGGAAACAGAGCACAACCTCAACTTGCTTCAAATGTTTTAAGTTGTGATTGAAAGAAAATTTTCATAGCTTGTTTATGTCGTGTAATGTGTTATTCTCATCATTCATATGTAACTAGAAGCATTGTGTATTCTGTCTTTGTTAGTAAAATTACTGGTACATATTTGATTGTTTTTTTTTTTAGCTTTTATATATTTGTTTCGGTTATCATGTTACAAAATTATGGGTACATGCATATCTGATTCTTTTACTAGTAAAGTTTTCATCTCTGAAGGTAGAGGTACCCGATTTTCGTATCTCGGTGCAAAGAGGAGATTTAGCAACTATCTATCGTCTCTGATCTAATAAAATTAGAGGTTTTAACTTTTTGAAAAAATATATATCTATACTATTATTTTCGAATGATTTTTCACAACGGAACTCTCAATTTAAAAGTTATCTATACTATTATTTGCGAGTTAAGTGATTTTTCGCAACGATATCTCACGTTAAAAGTTATAGCGGTTAAAGTTGTTCTTACTCTTAATGAATTGTTATATATTTTTTGATTATATGATTAAAAACGAAGTTATATTATTATATCATATTTTTTTAAAAAAAATAAGATAATTCTTATACAGTATAACCTTTTTATAGTCTCAAATTGAGTTTTTGATTCAGTTAGTATATCGATAAATTAATAAAAAATTATAGTTTTGGTGTAATCCCAATATTATTAATTTATAGAGATTTCACTGTATATTGTGATGATATCTTAATGAATTTTTATAAATAATTTTACTATATAATTAAAAATAATTTTTCTATTAATAATATCATTTTTTAAAAAAAATAGGATAATTTTTATATATTGTGTTGTTATCTTAAAAGAATATTTTTATTAGATTTTTTTTGAATTAAGATATACAAAAATTTATAATCAAATATTAATTAAGTAAAAACATTTGAATAAAGATATTTTCTAAAATATTTTTTTATATTTGAGTGTTTTTAGTGAATTTTTTTATCAGATATAAATAATTTGATGTTTGATTTAATTTTCTTAAAGATATAAACAATAATTTATCGTACTGATTTGATTAAAAATAATTCGCAAGAAGATTATGTCTGCATGTGTGGATAAAACACCTAGTATATATATATCTATTATTTGTGAAGTAATTTATGCAATGGAGTTCTCACGTTAAAAATTTGAGCGGCTAAGTCTTTAGTATAAATGATTTAATTTATAATTATTAACATATATATTATTAACAAAGATTTTCACGTTAGATAACTAAATATCATGAATCATTATCTTCAAAGTCTCATGTTATCTATCACCTATAATAAAAAAAATATATATATACATATATATATATATATATATATATATATCTAAATTTGTGTATTTGGATAAGTATGATATACACGTGGGATTATATCACGTGTACATAAAATATTAGTTTGTATTTCATTGTCAAAACCAAATTTATTTAGATATTAAATATCAGATAATATTAAAATTACTAGATTTAAATTACCCTGTATACACTTAGATTTATTGGGAGTGAAAAAGTTTATATTTTTTTAATTTCAAAATATTTGTTCTGGCACCAAAAATAAAATACAAAAGTTATTTAAAATTTTCCAAAATATTTATACTATATGAATTTTCCAATTTTTACGTCATAAAAATATTTAAAATTCTCCAAATATTTATATTATGTGAATGTTCCACTTATACCATAACAAAAATATATTTTTTGATGAAAATTTTTCAAGTATAAATTATTTGATGTTTTTTTTTTTTGACGTCGAAAGATCATTCTATTATTCAAGTTAGAGATGGTCTGGATAACCAGACCGGAATAGAACAACCAATAAAAAGTAACTCCCTATAGAAGGATCTCGCAGTTTTATTTTGATGTTTAATTTTGATGTTTAATAACCAATAAATTATTTGATGTTTAATTTTGTTTTTTGACAGTATAAATAATATTTTTTATATTGATTTTTGAATTAATAATACATATAATAATAAACATGAGATGATTATACCATCAACACCTATATATAAATTTCGTGTACGTCAATCTTTCTAAAGTCATTCAACAGTTTTAATCGTTGTTGATCCGTTAAAAGAGCAATTTACCATCATTTCCTACAAACTATAACAGTCATATTCAACATTCTTCCAATAATTCTAACCTATAATCCTTGTAATTTCTTCGAAAATCCTGAAATAGAAAAGTCAAACAGCATTTAAATACAGTGTTTGACCCTTCTAGTTTTCACGTGTTTGACAAGTCGTCATTTTCGCCGTTCTACGTAACTTCTATGCTGGTTCGCGCGTCTTTTCCTTTATAAATATTCATAATTCATCTAACGGGATTATAAAGTCTCCAGAATTCAAATAAAGAAACTATCAAAAGAGAAATGTTCACTGTCTTCTGAATTCAATATTAAGTTCAGAAAAATCCTCTCCGTTCAGACCATTATGGATTGGATCCAAAGTTTCGATGCCTTGCCCCACAATCTTAGAGAGTGTTTCTTGGACATGGGCTCCTTTCTTAAAGATCAGAAGATCATTGCTTCCACAATAATCGACTTATGGTCTGAACTACACGATAAAGAGAATATCATCTACATGAATTACCTTCAAGAGCTTGCCTCCCACAATCTTCTTAAACTTCTTCCTCTTGGGTATGTTCCTTTGATCCTTTCTATCATCTACCAATTCTTGGTATGTTATTTTCTATTCATCTATCACTCTTGATCTTACTAGATTTAAACTAGATTATATATCCAAAAGACCTAATACATGACCTAAGTGACATCCTAAAGCCTAAATTTTATATCCTAAATCCCAACTCCCAAGTCGAAAAATCTAAACCATTACCAAAATAGTAAACTTTACATGTAAATATATTCAGTCTTTTTAATCGCTCTTTCCTTAAGTTTTATCTTTCTCAATTTATATATGCTTTAATATTAGGAAAAATAAGTATGAAGATGGATTTTTCAATGAGTTTTTGGTCAAACAAGACAACATCTTAAGAGAATTTGCTATACATCAATGGGAAAAAGAGTCGTTATCGATCCTCGAAAGGAAAAGATTAAACTTGGATATACAAGATAACAAATTTCCAAACTGGTGTTTAAATCTAGAACATCCTGTTACTTTGAACGTCTCTCTACTATCTATCTCTACTGGTAATACAATTATTTACTTACACTGTCTTCACACACTCTTTGATAATATTATGCAACTTGATGTGGTTCATCTTTCTTTCTCTCTTGTTTTCTTACAGATGATTCATTTACATCATGTTGGGTTGAAATGCATTGTCCAAATGTTGAAGTTTTAGTTCTTAATCTCTCTTCATCAACTTATGCATTACCAAACTTCGTTGCAACAATGAAGAAACTGAAAGTTGTGATGGTAATAAATCATGGTTTTGAACTTACAAAGTTGACCAATTTGTCTTGTCTCAGCTTATTACCAAACCTGAGACGGATCAGATTCGAGAAAGTTTCAATCACTTTGCATGACATTCCCAAACTTCAGCTCAAATGTCTTGCGAAGCTATCTCTTTGGTTGTGTCATTTTAATGATGCTCCCAACGAGTTAGAAGACTTAGAAGTTGATGTTACTGAAACCCTACAGAGCTTACAGGAAATCGAAATAGATTATTGTTATAATCTTGTTGAATTACCACATTGGGTATCTCAAGTGGTTTCACTTAAGAAACTTAGCATCACGAACTGTAACAAGCTATGTAGACTCTTAGAAGGTATAGGCAGCTTAAGGAACCTTGAAATGCTGAGAGTCATTTCTTGTAGTAATCTCTTCGAGCTTCCTAAAACAAGCGAGAGACTTAGCAATCTGCGGTTGCTAGATGTTTCTGGATGTTTCCAACTAAAAACGTTGCCTTTAGAGATTGGGAAGTTGCAGAAACTGAAGAAGATTTCGATGAGAGATTGTTATCGATGTGAGTTGCCAGATTCAGTGAAGAATCTAGAGGATCTAGAGGTGAGATGTGACGAAGGGACTGTATTCTTATGGGAAAGATTTAAACAAAAAATGAAGAATTTGACAATCATAGAAGAGGAAACAGAACATAACCTCAACTTGCTTCAACTGTTCTAATGTAAGTTTTGCTTGTGTGTGATATTTTGCAAGTTTGTAACATTAGGAAGTATATGAATACAGACAAGATATTTTACATTTGGAAGTATATGACTACAGATATGATAATTTACATTACATTTGCATATTCTATCAGTCCATATCTATAAATAGTTAAGAGTAATTCATAATTCACTATGTGAAATTATTGCAACACGAGCTAGCCATTAAAATTAATAAGAATACCAAAGATAATTCAGTCAAAAGAAAAATACCAAAGGTACAACTAGTGACTAGTGTTAGCAACATGGCCTGTCAATTGTGCACTTACCCATAGGCCAGTGCTTAATTTAATGATCAATGCTCATCAATTTCATCACCTTCTCTTTATTGCTATATACTAAGCATCCGACTGGTTAGATTAGTATACTAATTTATGCACATGCATGTACATTAAGTATCCAACTCTCATGACCCATCAGGTAAAAATATCTACATCTCATCCACATATATACATCTTATGATCATATGACATGCTATGTTCAGAAGGGTCAATGAATGAAAGCTAGTTAACGTTTTAGATTGGTTTGACCATATTTTTCGATGGTATTGTAAGTGTTTTCAGCCGTTGTTGGTTCAATTAATATAAAGAAGTTTAACGATGTGATTGAAGCTAATATATGGATGAATAAAGTGTATCTAATGAAACACCACTTCAAAAAATTTCCAGATAGAAAGGTGTAAACAAATCGCAGACTCTTCTTAATTAAGCTACACAATTATATTCTATTAGGAAGAAGAAAGAGAAGAAGAAAGCTAGTAATATACTAAATCGTAAACTACTACCAAATCATACTCTAGGTCAAGAATCGGTGAAGTGATGTGAGTCAATGCATTGTTGTTCAGAGAATCCAACAAACAGTCAGTTTTAAGCCAAATGAAAAGGCTCTTATCTTTAAATGTCGTATAAAAGCAAAACTTGGCTCCTCTGTGCCAATGTAACTGTACTATACCGGAATGAATAACCAAAAAGCAGATAAAGTACATCAAATCAAAACTCTAAACTATTTTGATCCTAAATGTACCTTAAATTGAGAAAACATTTGAGGTTTTTCAGTAAGCGAGAAGGTTAAAGGCCGTTTCCTCTGCTCTCTTCTTTTTTTTTTACTAACTACCGAGATGAACCAATGGTACTCCTAGCTGCCCTCGTCACTCTCTGAACTCGTCTGCGTCTCCTTCGTTTGAAGCGGTAGTGGTTGAGAAGATTGTGAAGGCATGGATAACTGAGCCTCACAATGTTGCTGTTGCGGTTGAGAAGCTTGCGTAGGCATGAACAACTGAGCATCATGCGTTTGAAGCGGCAGCTGTTGAGAAGATTGCGTAGGCATGGTTAACTGAGTCTCAATATCATAGGTACCACCAAGAGCCAAAGAGTGTGACACGCTGGTTACGGTTGTACCACTGGGCGTCAATTGATTAAACCCGGTTGATGTAACAGAACCGGTCGGTACAGAGTCAAAACCATCATTAAACCTCAAAACCTGAGCCTGAGGTTGGTTTTGATGATGTTGATGTGAACTGCTACTGCCTTCTTCCCCATACGCTCTTAACATTTCACTATGTTTTTCTCTAGCAACCGCTTCTAGTTGCTGAAACTCAAAAAACTGTTGCTGATACAGTTGTGCAGTCGGAATAGCCATCGATGGAAACAGATCATGATGCTGTTGCTGAGTCAGCTCCGCAGACACTGAAGACGAAGACGGTCGCTGCGTTTGCGGCATGAATTTCTGTGTTTGGGGCATGAACTGCATCTGCTGCGTTTGTGGCATGGATTGCGTTTGATCAGTTTGCGGCATGAATTGCGTCTCCTGTGTTTGCGGCATGAACTGCGTCTGCTGCGTTTCTGGCTGCGGCTGCTGCGTTTGCTGTTGCGTTTCCGGCATGAAATACGCCTGCTTCGTTTCCGGCACAAACTGCTGCAGCGGTGGTGTTTGCGGCATCAAATGCGTCTGCTGCGGTTGGAGAATAGGAAGCATAGCTTGAGGACCGATGTAAGTCGCGAGTTCTCTCCTGGCGACATCAGTATCGCGTTGAATCTGTTTGAGCCGTTGTTGTTGGAGTGAGATTAAACCGACGCAACCGTAAACGGGGTCTTGGATTCTAGTTTCGGCTTCGTAGACAAGAGAGGTAACGGCGTTCTCTTTGGTTGAAGGTTAGTTCGCTGAGAAGCTTAGCGACGTTACTTGCTCCGAAAGCTTTGTGAACGCATGAGAACTTGTTAGGTTGGTCCGCTGGAAAATGTGGTGCAAATACACATTCTCGTGTGCATCTTCTCCTCAGGAACTTGCAAGCTGAGCATGGAGAGTTTGAAGATGCCATATCTTTCTGTAAAAGAAGAAAAAATGACTTTCGGTTTCACGATTGTAAATGGAAACTACACTGAGAAGTATAACAAAGAATACCTACGAAAAGATTCAAACACTAATAATCATAAATGATAAGAAAGAAAAGAACAATCTATCAATATCAATACATGTCAATCAAACTAATGATATCAGTCCATGTAAATCGAACTATTAACTGAATCAAATCATCGATCAAAGAAAGGAAACATCAGTCTTACCTCGATTCAATACTATTTTTTTCAAAAAGTTCATTTAGGATATCCGTGAAACCATATTATTGATCTGATCTCTGATTGACTCTACCATCGGACTCTACCTTATGCTCCAAGATTGTTAACAAAAGAGAGTTAAAATCAGGAAGAAGAAAATGAAAAAAGAGAGGAGGGTTCGGTTCTCTTATGATGGAGGCTATCTTTTATACTAGCGTATTCACGCCATAAACCGTAAGCGTTGAGATTACAATAGAGGAAGATCTACAGCCGTCGGATCTAATAATTATTATCTGGGGTTTGTTACTATTTCATTTGATTTTGATTAAGTTAAATTATTTCATTTAACTGATGTTTTTGTCTGGAGATAAGTCCTTTTCCTGTAACTAGAGTCCGTGTCCGCGCTTCGCGCGGATTACATGTTTAATTAAAGAACAGTTTAATTAAAATTGGAAGTTTTAAAGTTTCTGAAAGTGTAAGTTAAGTTTTGTTTCTTTTATAATGCGAAGACGTTGGAAGCGGTGATCACTTTTTTTTATAAACTAAAGTAAGTTTGAATAATAAATTATGTTGATGAATTTAATATTCGTAAGAGAAAATAGTATTTGAGTGTGCCTATTTAATTGACGTAGAAAGCTGTAACGTAAATTTTAAAAAAGTTGACTGGTGTCGTTTGCTATGAGGCTTAGGATAGACATTTATTCCTCTTTTGGAAGCGTTGTATGATATCAATATTGTTGTCAAAGTAGAAGCGCGATCCAGGTGTGGTTGTGAGTGATAGTTTCCCTGAAAAAATGAAATATTTGTAAGAATTTAGTTTGACATAAACTTTATGTTTAGTTTATTACCTTCATGTAACCGTAGAATGATACTTGTGATGATTACGATTTAGTTTTTTCTGGTAGATATGCGATTTTACTCCCTGAAATTAGACGTCTCCTTGTCCCACAAAGTTAAACGTACCAGTTATCTACAAATAATTATTGTATTATATTTCAAATTTTTTATATTTTCTATATATCTAGGGTATTAGGGTCATTTTGGGCATTTTGCTACATGTCATCTCTACAATTAAAAAAATAAACATGAGACGGATAATTTTATTTAATGTTGGTAATATCTTATGCATCATCTATAAAATAAATATATATTCATATATACCATTCCACATTTAGTAATATTATTATTTTTATATAATTATACAATTTGTATTACTAAAGCTTTTAAAAATATGCAATTCTTAAACATCTAATATCTAATCGTATGATATTTAGTTTCTTATATATCTACAAAATTTTAAAAATATTGTTTAGGCCAAATGTTTGATAATTATACAATTTTATATCATTTTTATTAGTTTTATATAATTTGATATAATATATATCAACTCTATATTAAATTTTATTAAGATAATAGTAAAATCTATAACATTTAATAAAATTTATTTTTAAATATAAGTTAGAACAACACTAAGAACCTCAATTGAAATAGTATAATAATGGGATGCGTGAGAAGCTTTGTGATTCAACACGCCTCCGGTCACTGTGGCGAAAGACTAAACAAAAGCATGTAATTTCATAAAATAGAATGAGCTTCTTAGTTTCTTGGTATCATATACCGTAAATGGATATTGGGCTGACTTCAGTATTGACTGGGATTTAAATAAATTGTTTGGGCTTCGTAATTGACATGGATATCAGCCCAGTTTGAGATGAGCTGTTAGATTGATTGGCCAGGAATTTTTTGCATATGTGGCACACTTTAGAAGCCTTTAAAATAGCTCCTTTTATATAGTTGGATCTCTTTTGTTTCTTTGCATTTTCCTATAATCTCATGCTGATACGAAATCTTAAACAGATTTACTAAAAAAGTAAGCCCCACGAATACAAACACTTTTTATTTGCTTCCATCTTTATGTACATGAAACCCAATGTCCAATTAACTAATCATTCAATTATCAAATATACTCTTAAGCAATGATTTTAAAACTTTTAGTAGATCTTATTCCGCACATGCAGATTTTTCTTCTTATACTAAAACATTTTAGTTTATATAACAAAATTGATTACTAATTAATATAGTTTATATGTATTATATAATTCTATAATGCATATATTTAAGTGGCTTATATTGCTATTACTATAAATTCTAAAAAGATTTTCTTAGATTTTTTAAACAATATTTATTTGTATTTTAAATAAAAGATAAAAATATTAAAAGATATGATGATTAAATTATGTAAAATTTGATTAATATTCTACTAACTACCGAGATGAACCAATGGTACTCCTAGGTACTCTCCTCGCTCTCTGAACTCGGCTGCGCCTCCTGCATTTGAAGCGGTAGCGGTTGAGAAGGTTGTGTAGGCATGAATGAGCCTCATTCCGGCTGTACCGCTGGAGGTTAACTGATTGTATTCGGTTGCTGTAACAGAACCGGTCGGTACAGAGTCAAAACCATTATTAGACCTCAAAACATGGGCCTGAGGTACCACCAAGATGCTGCTGCTGTAAACTGCTACTAGCAACATAGTTACCACCAAGATCCAAAGAGGGTCACTCCGGTTATGGTTGTACAGCTAGAGATTAACTGATTGTACCCGGTTGTTGTTACCGATCAGATTGGTACAAAGTCATCCTGATGTTGGTTTTGATGATGCCGCAACTGCTACACCTCTTTCTGCATACTCTCTAAATATTTCATTACGTTGCCAGTCTCTGTTAGCTGCTTCTATATCTTGAGCCTCAAAAAGATTTTGCTATTGCTGCCGATTGAACACATGTCCTATCATCGTTGGAAACTGCTCATGCGATAGCGGCATAAAACTCGTCTGCTGCGTTTGCGATTGCAGCATGAATTGCGGCTGCTGTGTTTGCGGCATGAACTGCGTCTGCTGCGGTTGTTGGAGAGTAGAAAGCATAGCTTGAGGACTAACATAAGACCCGAGTTGTTCTTTGAGGATATCAGTATCTTGTTGAAGCCATTTATTCTGATGTTGAATGAATGAGATTAAACCGACGCACCCGTAAACCGGGTCTCGGATTCTAGCTTCGCTTCGTAGACAAGAGATTTAACGGCATCTTTTCTCAGGTGAAAGGGTAGTTAGCTGAGAAGCTTAGTTTATTTGTGTTATTTAACGTACAATTCCTTTATTATATTTAAGTTTGATATAAGTTTTTAAAATATTTTTCATAAAGTAAATTAATTTAAACTAAAATAAAATAAAATAATAATAATATTATAATGATTAGAAACTTAGTGGATAAATCAGAGCATCATTAACGGGAAAATGAGGAATTTGGGTATCTGAACTAAAAAGTATTAATATCTTATTAAGTATAACTTTATTAGATAATTATAAAGTATAGTTAGCTAAGAAGCTTATTTTTTTATTATTAAAGTACTATAACGCCTTTATTATATTTAAGTTTAATATAAGTTTTTAAAATATTATTCATAAACTAAATTACATTAAACTAAAATAAAATAAATAAAATAATAATAATATTATAATGATTAGAAAGTTAGTGGATAACTCAGAGCATCAGTAACAGGAGAATGAGGAATTTGAGTATCTGAACTAAAAAGTATTGATACCTTATTAAGTATAACTTTATTAGATAATTATAATTAAAACCTGAAAATGAAACCAATACATAAATGACATGTAAGCAAGTTAAGATTGTAAACAGGTTCTTAGAAGTTTTGTGTAGAGAAACTTTTACTTCATCTCTCTCTTACTTTTTCTTTTTTTTAACATATAATTGTAATTAGTAACTCTTCCTCATCTTTCCGTTAATGTTGTTCTTACCATTAAAGGTAACAAATTTAGTACAATTTCTTAACTTAATTTTTACTTAACTTAATAATATTATATTGATAAGATATTTGGTGACTATCTCACCATTAAAGTTGCTCTTAGCGACATAACTTGGTGAACGCATGAAAATTTCATATAGTGGAAAACATGGTTCAAATACACATTCTTGTGTGCATTTACTCTTTTAGAACTTACAAGCTGCGCATCTAGAGCATGCAGGTGCTATTGATAAGTATTGTTTTAAAGAAACCTATCAGTATGAATCCATGTCAATCAAACTATTAACTGAATCAAATCATCGATCTAACGAAAGTACCTCGATTTAGTATGATCTCTTTCTCTTTTTGAAAACGTTCTTCTCTGATCTTTGTTTTTGCTAGCTTCCTAGTAGTCGCTATTAGGTTATAGCTAGTGTTCCTGAGAAACTCTAAGTAATAATAATAAAACTTTTGAACTGTATATTTTTGCAAAATGAAAATGGGTGGAATTAAAGTGTTCTATTGGTTGTGTGTTTCATCACTGATAATTTGAGGAGGCTTGTTGGATTAATGATCTGAATTTTTTTTATTAGATTTAATTAAAAAAATAATCATATTTATTTTATTAATCATTTGAAAGTTATTTAAAATCTTATATTATTAGAAGTTAAATTTTTGTTTTAGCTAGCTTCCTAGTAGTCGCTATTAGGTTCTAGCTAGTGTTCCTGAGAAACTCTAAGCAATGATAATAAAACTTTTAAACTGTATATTTTTGCAAAATGAAAATGGGTGGAATTAAAGTGTTCTATTGGTTGTGTGTTTCATCACTAATAATTTGAGGAGGCTTGTTGGATTAATGATCTGAATTTTTTTTAATAGATTTCATTAAAAAAATAATCATATTTGTTTTATTAATCATTTGAAAGTTATTTAAAATCTTATATTATTAGAAGTTAAATTCTTTATCAATTAAATATGTCAAAGATGATTTAATTATAGTTAAATATAATAAATACAAATATCATCTTTAGAATGATAACAAGATTTTTCTTAAAATTAAAATCTATTTACCTTTATATATTCAATCTTGGAAACAATCAAAACCCTTATAATAAAAATCAAAACATTCATTGAAAATAAAAAATTTAAAAATTCTTGGGAAAATTGCCAAAAGAGAACAAAAAAATCAGGTTGTTGTCCCTTTAGTATAAAACTAATTTTGTCTAGTTTTTCTCTTTTTTACCCTTTGTATTTCTGAAAACTAATGAAATAAATAATTTTATGAATCAAAAAAATTATTAAAAATATAAACAATTAATAAAACATCCATATACACAAGCTGGTAATTTTCTTTTGCTCAAAAACTTGGTAAATAAGATTTTTAAAATACGTTCTACTAAAAGTAGAATGCGTCTTCTATGAAAAATGGTATAGTAGAAAACGATTTCTAAGATAAACACGTTCATCTACTTCTTTTAGAACGTTCATTTTACTATTTACTAAATTTCTAAAAAAGAGGAATGCACATTCTACTAATCGTAAAAGTATCCACTTTCCTTCCGAATGCATCTTCTACTTTTATAAAGTATTCTAAATTTCGAGGAATGTGTTTTCTACAATGTAATCTTACGTCTACTCAAAGTAGAAAGTGTATTCAGAATTTTTATCATTCTTCTAAACTTTTAGAAGTCGCCTTCTACGGATAAGAATACTTGATTTTTTGCGAAAATTAATGAAATTTCAGTTAAGAAAATATTCTAAAAATCTCTTAGAAATATTTTAACTTTCTAAAACGTGTTATGGTCGATTTTACTTAAAAAAATTAAAAAAAAACGATTATTCCTTCTCTTCTTCATCAATCTATGGTTTTTCCATAGTTTTTCTTTTGATTCTTCTCACAAACTCTTGTTCTCTATGATGCATATCTATACCTCTTTTTTTTTTCGATTGCCTTTCAACTGTTTTTTACCTTTTTTCCATTAACTTTTTTTTTTTTAAATTCAAATTAACTTTTAAATTGTGTTTAATTAGATTAAATATAGGGTTAGTTTTGGGATTATGAGAAAAATTATACTATTGAGACAATTTTATGTTGTTTTTATACTAAAGGGACAACAACCTTGTTTTTTTGTTCTCTTTTAGCAATTTTCCCAAAATTCTTTTCATATGTAAAATAGAAGCTATATTGTCATTATGGGCCAAGTTAAAGCCCAATAGTAAATTAGCTAATACCATAGAAAGCCCACGACGCTTAAACCCGCCATGGCCTGAGTTTGATGGAGAAAGCCGTAACGTCACTCCAACTCTAACCAACAGAGATGGCGAAATGGTGGCGTGGCCTGAGATCCATGGTGGAGGAGGCTGATCTTTCGGCATCGTCATTCGTTCGATCGCTTCGGTGTTTGCATCAGGACGAGACGATCCAGGCGATACCACGCGAGGCCACTGGCCGGAGAGTATCGGCTCGTGATCGGACGATTGGCCGGATTCCTGCCGTGGTTTTTCCCCAGTCGCTTCTTTGAAGCTAAGCGTTTCGAGGAAGCAGCTATTGACAGCTGATAGGAAGTAGATTAAGTCGATTATCGACTAGGTGGGTCTCCCGTTCTTCTGTTCGACCACTTTCAAAGCTCCAGACCCGAGCTGGGCAGGGCTCTTCGTCGCTAGTTGAATCGGGCCAAGTACTTCCCCTCAAGGTATGGTATTCTGATTACAAACATTGTGATTTGTGAATGAAAGTTTCTGCTGATGGATTTGGTTATTTTCAATTTTAGATTCATAGAGATGAAGAAAGTGGAAAGATACTTAAATTTAGTATTCGTAATGATGGAGAGCAGCTGAAGGTTGATGTTCCTCTTGTTTTCAAATGGTTGGATAATTGCCCCGGTATCAAGAAAGGTAACAACACTCTTTATGAACCGGTGATAGGACTAGAGTATTGTGTGTTGGTCTTGATGCTTCCTCTTTTGATTACGATTGATGAGTAATCTGCACATCAGTTTTGTGTTTCTTTGCTCGATAATGCTTTTATTACTTTTCTTGTGTCGTTTGTGTGCCAATGTCCAAACGAATTAAGAAGATGAGATATTTATTCAATATGTTTGTGGTTTCTGTTGCTTGATGTAGATGGGCTCATATGTACTGTTTACCTATCTTGATAATTTCAATATTTGAGCGTGTTTGTTGCTGTGAGCAGGGGGAAGTCTACGGTCAATGAGAAGCAGTCTGAAACTTATAGGGCCAGTGGAACACATGCCATCCAAAATCGAAGTAGAGGTGAGCAAACTCGACATTGGGGACTGAGTGTTAATGCAAGAAGTTGTATTTCATCCATCGTTGAAGCTTTTGAGCAAGAATGAAACATTGCCTGCGTGTAAGATTGCAGCCACAAACCCGGTGAAAGAACCAGAAGCTGTTTAAGCATATAGTGATGTCTTGGAAAAGGTAATATGATGTCCCAATTTGTGAAACTTTTTTACAAGGAAAGAAAGCAGATTTTTTAGATTAACTTTTTTTTTTGTTCTTGTATAAACCTTTTAAAGTGAAAGAACCCTAAAGCCTCTTGCTGCTTTTGTGTGTTCTAAACAAACCAAATTCAATTCGAATGTCCTAATCATGTTTCTGTTTATGCATCTTTTTACATGTTACTGCTTATCACTGGAATAGTAGCCAGCGACTTGGTCCATTAGCAGTGGGGAACTGGGACCTAAGAGTTGCATGTGTCTTGTGTTGTCTAAGCTTACGTATTCTTTGGTTTTCTTTGACCGCTGACTTGTTCAAAATCTGATTCTCGATCGAAACTTTGTATTCCGTTTACTTGTCCCAACTATTGTGGGAGTCTCGTAAAAAAGTCTTAGTTACAATTTATGACGAGATATGTTCTATTGGTTAACGTACCGTACGATTTTACATTGGACTCGGCTCTACACCTGTCTATTTATTTACAGTAAAAAGTTGGCAGCAACAGCAACAGTACAGGTCTCCTGAACAGTGAACCGTCTCCTTCCCAACGGACCTAAACTATGCATGTTTTCAGAACACGTTTAATTTGCACTACTAACAAGACGATAACATTTTGAAGCTATTGTGAATATATATCCCCTTTTTTTTTTTTTGGTCACAAATGTGAATATATATCCAATCTTGGAACAATAGAAGATGATTCAAAGAGAGAGAGAGAGAGAGAGAGAGAGTTATGTACATTTGGTTTAGGATTTGTACACATTTTTAGATTTAGATCCCAATTCTTTTAAAGAATTGTAACCTCCCAGCCTGATTAAAGAAGTAACACTCGTATTCTCTCTTCATAGTAGCTGAGATTAGCTAGATTGAAATACTAATTGGTGAAATCTTGTAAATATTTTAAAGTATAGGCTCAATTATGCAAAATATCCACTAGGCGAATACCAATAAATAAAAAATAAAAGAGGACTCCCAAAGCGCCGTTTGCATTTTCGAATTTGAATCATTCCTCTGAAAATATCGAATCATCTCCCAAATGTCAGACGAGAAGGTAATCATCGATCTCTGCAGCTCCGACGAGGAAGAAGACAATTTCGCTGATCAGAATCGTTTCGAGGAAGATCTTGACCTAACGGAAGATGCAGATACGAGTTCAAGGTATTTTCCCAACGGCTCCTTCGCTTATTTTAATCTAAGCTTTCTTATATCTTTATCGATTGTGCTTGTTGTCTGCTCAGTGAGGAAGATAGCGATTGGAGCCACGATGATGCTACCGACTCAGATGTGGAGTACGACATAGATAACGAGACCGGCCAAAAAGGCCATGCTGCTGCTGCTGCTGATAATGATGATGACAAAGTCACCCGCCTACTCACAGGTTTATAGATCGGATCTAAACACTGTTATCGCTATATGATTGATTTTTTGAAAAAAAAAAAAATAAAACTCTGTTTGGGATGCTAAAGAAACTTGAATGTTACTTGATTTTAAAACTCTGCTTGTGTGGTTGTAGCTGGGAGCGATTTGATGAAATCTCTAAATGTAACTGAATGCAAAGCGTACCTGAGAAAGCATGGTCTCAGATTATCTGGCACAAAACCAGTTTTTGTTGAGAGGATTCTTGAGCATTGGAGGTACTTACTTACTCTTTGCCTTTCTCTCTGGTCTGGTCCTTGTGGAAAAATGTATTATCATCAATCATCATCCTATTTGATTTGATTTGATGATTCCCTAGGATTAAAGATGGGAGTGGAGAATCACTTTATCCAATATCTTCTTTTCCTATCAACTGTAAAGGTAAAAATCTTGTTTTGGATAATATTCAATTATTTTACTCTGTTAGTGTTAACAAGAATCACAGTCCTAGAAAAATTGGTGCAGGTGATGTCTGCAAAGGAGACACTGTTTTGTTCACACAGAAGGTGAAAGGGAGTGGGAAGATTATGGGGAGGAGAACTGTCGCTGGCCAGGTTGTTAAAGAAAGCTACGGTACTGCTAAACAGCAACACACTTTCACTGTAAGTTTATTGATCATCAAGTCATCATTAGTGTGATTTTTGTTTGCCCCTGCTTTAGACTGACCCATCTCATTTGTGTCCTTTACAAAAGATTGAAGTGCTTTGGTGCGAGGGGATGCAGAAATTGCCTCCCTTGTACCCTTTACTAGTGAAAGGACGGAATCTTTATAGGTTAATGACCATGAGGCAGGTGAGTGTCTTGCAAAAATGTTTTTGTCTTTTTTTTCTTCTGTCATGAGTCTTGCTAATTGCATATGCTTACGGGTTGGTTGCTCTATATTTGCTTATTCTAGCGTTGGGCTAATGAAGACGACAGAGTTAAAGTTCTTTCTGAAAAGCATAGCCGTGGTGCTGCAGCAAGAAAAGTTATGAGAGAAAGGAAAATAAAGTTAGGCTATGTAATGAAAGGTGAGCTGCTTCTTCTGTTTTTTTATACACTAGAGGTTTTGTTTTAGTGATCCTTCTGTGTTTGTAATCAGATGGAAGACTTCAAAAGCCTGGTCATGTGAAGAAGCCTTGTCAAGTAAAGACAAGAAAAAATGAGAATCAAACTCAGAGGTCTAGTCACTCACTTGTTGCTTCACAAGGGGGTCATAAGAATCCAACCCAGTTGAGGAATATGAATCCCCCTTTCCACTCCCATACATATGCTCCTCGACCCCACGGTCCTCCACCACGTGCTCCTCTTACATATGCTCCTCGTCCATACGCTCCTTTTAGTGTCCCTCAGTCACATCTTCCTCGGCCATATGCTCCTTTCAATGCCCCCCACTCACATCTTCCTCGTCCACAACAAAACCAATCAATCCAAAGACCACCACCGGCTTTCTTCAACGGAAGACCTACTTCTAATCCTTTGCAGGGACAAGCATCTTTCAACCCACATGCTATGCCTGTTACGCACCGGAGGAGGCCATACCAGAACCATGCAAGCTCGAACAATGGCTACAGCTACGGGGTGAGGGACTTGGATCACTTCTCGGATATGACGATAAGCCACAGAAGACAAGGAAACTTATACAGGCAGAGTGAGGCGCCTCACAGACCATACAACAGCCATCATACCTACCATTCAAACCTTAACAACCATGGAGAAAGTCACATGATAAGAGAAGGAGACACACACAAGCAGAGTAGGGACACTTACAGACCAAATCATCGGTGGTAACACTCATTGGTACTGTTCTTGTTTGCAAGTAAACTTGAATTGAATTTGCACCTTCCTTTTTTTTTTAATTAAATCTGGTTTCAAGGCCATAAGGAACAGTCACTTCTTGGGTCTTCTCTGTAATCCTGAAAGTTCCATCGGATCATAATTCTCTTGATTGATCGATCATGCCTTTCTCAAGCTTTTTTTTTTAATAACTTCCATTAAGTTAGCATTTCATATGTATGGTGCATTTCAAGAATATTACTTTTACTATGAGTTTTGCTCACTTTTTCTTTTGCAAGTTCATTTACGAGCAACAATACCAGTCGAGTCATCATTTCATATGCCATTCTTATTTTCACAAAAAGAGAGAGGTTACAATTAGTTTCTGTTGTGTGTAAAAAGCAGTAAAGAAATAGTAAAGCATGCCTCTATGCAAGCAATAAAAATACGATTGTTCATAACTTCATATTAGAAGATAGTATATATCTGCTACGTACTATGCATATATAAACTGTACAACTTTATTCAACGTTATGTATAATAAAATCTTCATTATAAACTGTACAACATTTACCAATGAAGACAAGGAAGCAATCGTTTTCAGGGCGATTTGTTGAAAGTGATTTCTTCTCTTGCATTTCATAAGCGATGTAGACATGTGCAACCGAACTTCAACTTATATTAAGAAGCAAGATCCTGTAACTTTAACGTTAGAGTTGATCAAGCGTATTTCATTATTGTTGACTTCAACATTAGAGTAGTAGAACTGCTCTGTAAACTTTCATGATGTAAGAGTAGTAGGACCATGATCATGTAAAGAGAGTACAAGGACCATAGAAACTTAAAAATAAAATTGCCGATTAGAATTTGAAAAAGTCATTCCAAAATAAAAATAGCAAAATAATTTACCCCGTGGAGCTTTCCGTCAATGACAAAAGTGTGACAGGCCAGGTCCAATCCACAGCAAGGGAGATCCCAAGTTTGCGTATTTGTGTTGAATATATATGGAGCCAGTTCTTCCAGGAACCATCTTGATGATGATAGCTTCGTCCTAGTACATATATCTTTCGATCAAGGACCTCGGCAGAAAGTGACTCCAGCTCCACTGGCATGCTTGGAGCCTTACGCCACGTGTTAGAAATGCAATCAAGAATCGAGACCCCTCCTCGTAGATGGGTGCCAATGTTGTAGATATCAGAACCAACAGCCACAAGATCTGAATAACTCGAACCCACCACATCAGGATAATCGTCATTGGGCATTAGGACTCGAGCCAAAACATAGCCGCCGCCAATACTCTTGGAGGAGAGGGTGTACCACTTACAAGAAGAAGAACTCAACCCGAACCTCAAGCACACATAGAGACAACTCCTCTCCGTGAGGCCCAAGACTGACCTGACCTTGTAAAGCTCAGGTGAAGCCACCATCGATCGAAAGCTCTTGGAGACTAGTGACAGAGTCCGGTAGTACACTCTTGGAACGCGTGCCACGATCATCAGTACCAAATCATATGGAAGTGACGGAGACGATGGCAGCAATAGCACATTATCGGCAGTAGCCGTTGTCTTCCCCTTCCTCGATACGAACCTCTCCATCTCTTCTCCAGTATTTAGGAAGAAGAAGAAGAAACAATTAGGTTAACACTCTTTTTCTTTTCCTCGGCCACAAGTTTTCATTATTTGAAATAAGGCCAATACAAATGATGCTCTTAAGTCTTAACTATCCCTTTCTCAAGCTTCTATTACGTATATCACGACTGTGGTTCTTGCATTAACTCACTCTGGAGGATCCAAGACCGTCCGCAACAATTATTAGCTTTGTGATCAAGAAAAACTTTTAGTTTTGTTCTGCTCTTCAGTTTTGTTTTGCAAGTTCATTTACCAACAAACAATACCAGTCGAGCAGCCATCATTTCATATGTATGGCGCATTTCATATTTCACTGGTTCTTTTTCTTTTCACTAGAAGATTTCATTATTTATGGAGCAAATGGAAGGAGGACAAACAAAAGTTAAAAATTAGTTTTTATGTATCTATTTGGGGATGAACAAAATAGTTAGGCATTTATATTATAAGCATATATATAAACAATAAAAATAAAATAAAAACACAATAAATTGATCCACCATGTAGATTTAAGCCCACTTAATTAGGTTGGTGATAATTTTCTATGATTTTCATTACCATGGATCTTAGTTTTTGTGGGAAAGAAAACTTCATATTATTCCTATTCTCTTTTGCCAAAAAAAATAATTATCTACCATTACGTTTTAGTTTTTATTAAAAATTCTTCATTAGCCCCATTGTTTGCAGAAACTTTCAAACCTGGTATGAGAGTCTGCTAACAAGTTCTGAGGATCGTTAACCAGACTCATCTTCACCAAAACCAAGCTTCTACGTTCTCTCACTTTGCAATCTTATAAACAGTATCTGTAAGACCTAAATTAAAAGGCTAAGTGCATAAAGACCATTTGGTGCTTATTATATCATTTAACAAAAAAATCTATAATAACCTAGCTTCAAGCCACCCTTCAAACTTCTCAAGAGCTACACCTTTTATAATTCTCAAATATACTACGGTACAATGAAAGAAAAAATCTTTATAATAGTATAAGAACAGACTGTCTTTTGCCTCTATTCCATATGCCCTAAGGCCACTATAGCTTGTGAGTTGTGACCTCTATTCATTAATCAAGTATTAAACCAAATTTGGAAAATAGGTTAGTTGGCTCTTAGCTTTCAAATCAGCCTCAACCGTTAATTTAAAGATCTAGAGACCAGCATAATCTTTGGTCAGCCCCACCATCATGATTAAGAACAAAATATTATTCTCGGACTTTAGCTTATTTTAATACTTGTCCAAAACATTCTTCGATTTTTTTCCGAAGTGACACACGGCTATAACACTGATAGAAACCAGTAAAATTTAGTTGTCGAATTGCCTAGATAAATCCACAATAATTCCTATCAAATTCAACATTTTTGAGCTAACAGATTCTTTTAGAACAAGCTGACGTTCTTCTTGCATAGTAAAAATAATATATGCTTTTTTGTTTCTTTAATAGTAAAAGTAAATTCTACAAAGTCCACTCATTTGTTAAAATGTATAAATTTTCTTCTTACAAGTAACAGGATACTTTTTACATTCTCTCTTCTCTTGAAACCTAATTTTAATTTTATTTATATCAGAGACCTAACACAAAGCAGAAATATCAGGGTGTAACTGCTTGTTTATGTTCTAAATAGTTGGGGGTTTGGCTCCAGGCTCCAACTCGAAAGACCATGATTAATGGAGGTTTTTTAGGGTGGGTTCTTAGTGGAATATGAAAAACCGTCTTTTAATTTTTAACTAAAGAAATTAAGAACCGACTCTTAAATATTTTAGTTTTTTTAGTTAAAAGTTAAGAGACAGTTTCTTATATTCAGTTAAGAACTCACCCACCCTAAGAACTCCGATTAATCATGCTCTAAGACAACTCCTAATTAATGGATCCACCATATAGTTTCCGCTTTAAGCTTACCTCGGACGTCTTTGTCAAATATGATTTACATGCTTCATTTAATATAATCTTTTTTAATAAATGTAAAGTCCATGGTTGGTGAAAAGATGCCGATGTTCGAATGTCGTAAAAGAAACTTCGTTTAACATCTGAGCTATACTGGTAAAAATACGACCGATACGGATGTGTCGATATGGATGTGTAAGCGACTGATTCAGTTCGTATCAGTTATGAAATACCTGTCTTCAGGTGTAACTGCGGAATTGTCGGACCATTAATTATGTGTAATAAAAACCACGGAGCAAAAAAGTTAAAGAACCTTCCGACATAATCATGCACTCTCTTGTTTACGAACAACATATATAAGCTCGGTGTTACTTGTGCATGGAAACGGAAGGCAAAATAATCAAAATTGGTGTGCACAGTCAATCATAATGTGGCAATATATGTCACTGTAGGAAGAAAACTGTATTAGACAAACGAAGAAGGAGAGAATAAAGTAGCATAACACAAAGCGGTTCGATATTAAAGTACAAGCGTGATGGATCACACATCACGGAAACACAACGAGGAATACGTATAAACCCCAGAAAATACATGATGCACTCACAACGACATCTTACTGTCACAATTAAATGCCTAAAGAAAACCCTTGCATCTTATTTTGTCACACCAACATATAGCTAGTGACCGATTCCTGGACTATTCCCGGGTTTGGTAGGCCGGAACGCATCCAAGGAATGATCTTCTGTCTCTAACTTGCTTGAAATATTCAAACCGCGATCACCAGTTTTCTTCGGGATACTAGAGATCCCCAAATATTTCAGAGGTCGAGCGTCAACGATCTGAGATTCTTGGATGAGAATCAGCACTACTAGTAGTAAAACCATGGTAGTCAAACTGCATTTAGCCATAGCAATAATAATTAGAGATAGTTATAATTTCTAGATTACACGAAGTGAATAAAAAGGTTAGGAAATATATATGTATGAAGACTGTTCGGTAAGATTTGAATGTATGTATGAATGACTTCAACTCTGAGATGGCTATTTATGGAGAAGACAAATGACTAGTTGGACCATGCATGTGTACCTCCAACAAACAAAGACAATAAATTATTCATTTAAAATAATTAATATAAAGACACATGGAAAATAATTAGGAGTTTATTTATAAATTCCAATCTTCTGGGAAGATTCCTTCAGTGGAGCTCATATGCGAATTTGCAAGAATGGCATTGCTATAGAACATTAACGTATGAATATGCATGCCCAAAACAAAATATAGGAATTATAAAATGTTAAATGTACATATTTCACAGAGCACCAGTGGTCTAGTGGTAGAATAGTACCCTGCCACGGTACAGACCCGGGTTCGATTCCCGGCTGGTGCATATCTTTTGCTTCGAAGTTTCGAACATGTAAATTTTATACTGTTGAATGCAAAAAAGCTAAGTTTTGGTTGTGCGACTGTTTCTACTCCGTGGGCATATATAGCCTATAAAGTTTTTGTCTAAGACTGAATAAAATTATATGCTGACAAGTGAAAAGTGGTTGTTCTAGTCTCTTTGCCCTTTCTTACCAAATATAATATATATATATTTGAAGGGCTTATGTATTTTCTTCACCAATCACCATTGAACAACACAATTGCCTTGAATATTTTTGTAGTTTTTAATAAACAAAAAAAGATGTTGAAAAAGTGTATTATTCACCATTCCCAATTTCTCATTACAACAAAAAAGAATCATTAGTTATCTTATTACATCATTTTCTATATCTATGTTGTACCATTTCAACTTCAACTAGACAGAGCGTGAAAAGGAAAAATAATATTTCTTCTTATTGATTTTTAATGCACTATATTAACTATTTAGTTGTACTAACTAATAGAACTCAATTAAGTCATTTTCCTTGTCCCTAATTAGGAAATCTTTAAACCTTATTTTTGCATCACCAACCACTTTTAATCATTTTTAAAGAAAATCCCAAAGTGTAGTATAAGATATCTTCTTAAAAATATTTAAATCTAAAAGATCTCAAAAGCTTTCTTCATGTGCTCTCAAATTCTACTTTTTCACATGGTGGCAAGTAGTAAGCAACTCACTACGAAGTGTCTGCTATATATTAACATGCAAACTCATGCAAGAAATTAAAGTTTGAAATGAATTAAACACAAATCGTACGTAGTTTAACCTTATTAATAAACTAGGGTAACTCTTGATCAACCAAACTTACAAATGACATATCATAACTACATACATACAATAAATTAAACTTACTTAATGCAGTAATATAAAATACATATTAATTTAGTAAAATCAACGAAGAAGTTTGCTCAACTATTAGAACATTTTCTACGCCTTAGGCCCATTGTTGACAACATATCCAGAGCCGAGACTATGTCCTGGTGTCATAGGCTTGAAGTCATCTTTAAACGCGTCGACTATTTCATTATTCTCCTTCAATTTATGACCAATACCCGGACTATTACCCGGATAAGTAGGCCCAAAATCATCAGTGCTACCGGCTGTGAAATGATGATCACGATCTGCACTGTCGGTTTCTCGCAACTGCCTTGCCTCAGTGTATGGTATTTTATAACATACCATCGAAATGAAGAGAATGGTAAGAACGATATAAATTGAAATTTTCATGTTAACCTTTTTCTGTGCGGGGTATTGGTTTCTATAGGGTTATGAGAGTCGAGAGAAGAGAGTTGAGACCACAAGACTTTGGGTTATGTTTTTAAGTTACTTCGAAAGAGAGATCGTTTTATAAGCGTAAGTGAGTGGAAGTTGAACAAGAGCACAGTGGTTTAATTTGGACCGTTCGTGTATCAATTTCCAAAATAATAGGAGAACTATAAAACAAAGGGATAATTTAGTATTAAACATATGCTATAATCGACACTCTATGGACGGCATATAGCCAAGCTGAAAGAAGGATTTCAAATGGTCCATTGATATATTTTAAGGTTGATATATAATATCAGAAACGTCTGTTCCGATCATCATGAAATATAAATCAACTTTACATTCATAATTTTAATGTTTAACTGTTATTTATTAGAAAAAATCAAAGATATATTTATACGACACAATCTAAGCGTGTAATTTTCAACAGAGGTTCTGAATCTCTCATAGTGCTCCATTGCTGAATATACCAAATCATACTTGTTAGTTTTTCCGGTGGGAATAAATAAAAGCTGGTGACGAATATGGTTAATGCTATTTAAGATTTTGGTGTGGTAGCGAGTCCACTCTGTAGCACTAAATGTGTTCTTCCCGAAGTTGACCGGATCAGCCGATAAGATTTATCAAAAAAAAGAAGAAGATTTTGACCATGGAGTAATACATTTTAAGAAGTTGAAACTGAGAGAGAGAAAATAGCAAATTTGTAATTGTAAGCATAAATGTGATGATTAATTAGTTTTAAATGAAATATACTCTTTGTGTATTCAAAAATGATGTTATATATACTTTTTGTTGTACTTTACATTAATACTATAAGTTTCCAAAGGCTAATTAAATTCCACAAAAGCCGCCCTTCCCTAACCCTAGAAAGACACTGATGTTAGAAGGACCCTCTCCCATCTGGTCATCTCCGTGTATAGATAAAATATACAATAATACAAAAGCTTTATATATACTTTATCTTTTAAAATGAATCTTACAAATTTTGAAATAAATCTTGTTGATATTTTTATAAATAAATACTGAATAAACGAAAGTATATGTTCACCGTTGTTGGAAATTGGAATGTATCTCTTTCTTAAATTTTCCCTGAGTTCACTTTTTTAAGAGACTTGACTAGTTTTATATCTTTATTTCTCCAGTAAAATAAAAACAATGGTCTTAAAAACTTTATGTTAAAATATGTTATGATAAATGTTGGCTATATATATTCTTTCAAAAAAAAAAATGTTGGCTATATATATATACTGCGAAATTGCAAGTCTTGGGATTCCTTTACAATATGATCATATTCTTGACTCCTAAAGAGTATTATAACAGTTGGACCCCCCACTAACAAATACAAGATCTCCTCCATTCTCCACTACCAAGAAATATTGGTTACAATCAGGTCATATTTATAGAAGTATTCTTCGTACGGCAAAAAGTAAATGTAATCGTTATATATACCTATATGTTTTCTTAGTTTTAAGTTGCCTTCTAGAACCGTTATGTGATATAATTATTCTGTGACTGAAGTAAACACTCCAAGATTTGAATAAATACAACAGACATTTGCTACTTTCTCTAGACGAATCTAATTGATTTTCAGTACGCACAAGTGTATATTTTCTTTGTGTTTGTACGTAATGTTCTTATTTGGGGAGAAAAGGTTTGTGAACCTGTGACGTTAGATAGTCACATCTTGATGCTGTTGTTTTCTTACAAAGCTCTTGGACCAGTTGTTTCTGTCTAGAGGAAGACGCGTAAACAAAGTAAGATAAAAATTGGTGGAGTGAAATATTAAAGGCAAACAAAATCCCGACGTAGGGAATAAGCCGTCGAGTTTCTTAAAAAATCATTTTTTTCTAAACAGATGTTTTTAGACTTCTGTATATAGTTTTAAAATGTCTATCATATGAAACGTGTAATTCCAGTCTGGAAAATCAAACTCTAAAACAACATATAAGTCTTTGATTAAAAAAAAACAATATATAAGTCAATTCTTTTGTAAAAAAAAATGATCTAATCAAACAAAATGGACTATTATTCGTTCCAAGGTAAGTTTTTTCTTTTACTAATAACAAGTTTTTTTAGGTTTTCAGAATAAAACCAATTAGCAAGTAGAGTGGCTGATCAAGTCTCTTATATATTAACAATGCTCTTTTTCTAGGCAATTTCGGAAGAATTAAACCCTTTTTTGGGTCATTAGTTAGTGGATTGATCGGGCCGCTGTCCGAGCCGGATTACTGAGTCAGGATGTTGGGTCCGCTTTAATACTATGACAATTTTTTTAGATTTCCATCTTAAAACCAATCGACAGTTAGTGGAGTAATCCAAATCTCTTATATATTACTTAATTCACATTTAGATTTTCAGTGTGGGATATTTTCTCAAAGTCGGTATCAAACTTTTATCTAAAACTTGTCAAAAACATAATCGTTTGAATCAATATCACTAAATTCTTTTTAGCAAATCAAATATATATATATATATATATATATGACTAAAATTCATTTTAAAAATACCTCCTACGATTAAATATAATGTGGGCATGATGTCTTTATATCGACACTTGTTGTCCTTTATTATGTATTTATGTCCATCGAATTTTAAGCTATCATCATTTGAACTTATAATGAGCCCGACAACGCCGCCATACTTGTTACTACAATAATATCATAAACTAGGTTAAGATCCGCGCCTTACGCGTGATGAACATTATATATATAAATTATTTTATATATTATATGTTTATAACATATTATGAAATAATAAATATATATTGAATAATTAAAAAGTCATTATCTACTACTTATATAATTAAATTGGTGCGAACATATAAATAAATTTTATAAATCTAAAAAATGTTTTTTCTATTTGATATGATATATAATTAAATTTAAATGATAGTAACATATATATGGTATATTTTAATATTAATATTTATTAGATGATGTTTTTTGCTCATATTTTTTATTATTATTTGTATCTGTTATAGCAAAAAGTATAAATTAGTGATAACAAAATTTTCACTATAGAATTAATGGTTTAAGTAATTTATAATATTTTAAAAAATTAAGTTGTCAATATTTTTTCAAAGTTTTTATCAAAAAAATGTTCAAAGTAAATTTCAAAATTAAGATATTTATGTATTTTTATATGGCATATAGTTTAATTTAAACTGATACATATATTTATATATCTTTTATTTTTGATACTTATTAAATGAGACTTTCAACTTATATTATTTTTTAATTATTTGTATCATGTCATAACAAAAGTTTTAAATCATAGATCACAAAATTTGAATGTAAAACTTTTAACAGTTTTAGTAATTTATACTCGTTTTTTAAAATTCAAAATATAATATATAAATAATTTTTTTAATTTTTATTATATGGTTACTATGATTGTTTAATTTATTTTAATCGCTTAAAATTAAACAAATATAAGTATAATACACACTTATTTTTATCAAATCTTTATTATTCAAAATCATTAATTGTCATATATACTTTAGCCACATTAGGAAATTCCGTAATCTTATTTAAGGAAATAATGAAGCACATTAATAATATATTTATTGTGGTTTAATAAAAACTTATTATATATTTAGATGGACCAACCTATTTTTCTAAGGATTCTAAGAATCATTCTAATGATGACACGTGGCTACAAAAAAAATGTTGCAATGCTTCTCAAATAATATATAGGGGATTACAGCGCATATTTTATCATGAACACTAGGTGTTTTTTTTTTTTTTGTGTCAAAGAACGCTAGGTGTTTAAAAACGAACGATAAGTATTAAAAACGAACGAGAGCTAAAGTTAGTTCATCGATGAGTGAGGAGAATCAAGTCAAAGGTACCATCGCCATCACCTTAACCGCACAGAAAAAAACTTAACCACTAACTCTTCCCTACCACTCATCCTTACTTTGTCGTTTGTCACTATAATATAGTTTTCTGATAAGTGTCTTTATTATATTACCAAATAAGTATAGACCCAACTCTGGAGTCAAGAGTGTTCGCTCATATTCAGTTGATTTCGATATAAGTAGTTTATAGTCTATACTATAAATCATTTTAATTATGAAACATGAAAACATCAAAGCTCACGAATTTAGTTAACCTTTTTTGAAGAAAGGATTTTTAATTTACCTTTTTGGAAGCTATAATATAAACTTAAAAAGCTATAATACAAACCAGAATTAAAGTTTGAATTGATGTTTTATTTTTTTGGCTAAGATAGTTTTGATTAACGTTTATATGGACATGAAATATCGAGCGGAAATGTATCCTTTTTAATCTGTAATTTGATATACATCCAGTTTCGTTTGATAAGACGCTATACATGTAGATAACAAGGGATAATGAATTTTTGTTAGAAATAAATATTTGACTTAGATAAACCTTACATATTATTATTTGCAAGGACAATATTATTGATGAGCTTATAACACTAAAAGTTAAAATGGTTAAAGTCACTGATATTTTTAAAAATAATTATGTTTGTTTACTAGATTAGATAACTGATTATAAATTAATTATAATAAAATTGACCACAAGAAATTTTTTATTTTATAATAAAAAGACAATTCACATATATATTGTACTGTTATTCGAAAGGAATAAATTTAATCATTAAACTAAAAAAAGAAACAGAAAGATGCATAATTAAATATTAATCAAGTAATTTTTTGTATACTTAAAAGATGCATAATTAAATATTAATCATATAAAAGATCAAATTTTCTATAATCAGAAAGAAATTATTCAGTTACTTCAAAGATTTATTTATTATTTTTATCTATTAATAGTGATTATAGTGAAAAAATAAAATAAAAATATTTACAATACATCAGAGTCTCCAAAAAGTTTAAGGAAATGACAATCATATATATTTTGATGAAAAATTAAAAATAATTTAATGTCTGACAGATACCCTAAGATAGCACTAAAAACGTTTATAAACTATAAGGATCAAAATGACCAAAATATTTTATTAAAGAGTTAAATATACATTTATACTCCTAAGGTTAAATCAATCGGGTGAAATTTCTTTTATCATTTTTCTTATGGTTTATTCAGGAGTAAATCACTTAACGCTCGATGTGATTTACTTTTTCTTTTATTATTTACCCCATAAATTTTCTTCCCACTTACCCTAATTTATTTACTCCTATTTATTCTAATATTTACCGATCACAGTCTATGTGTATCTCGTGCTATACACTTGACAGTCGGAATATCCCACACTTCTGAATATTCGTGCTATGTATGAAAAGTGCGCCTGCAGCCATATATCATTACATGTTGAAAAGTGAAAAGGATGACTTTTGTGTTGGTTCCCACACGCAGGGAAGTCCTATGAAGGGCCGGCCTACCACAGTCTCCGATCACAAGAAAATATTCTTGTTTTCTTTTTTGAAAGAGGTCAATATTCTTGAGTTTATTTGCTATATTAATTACACGAATAAGAATAAACCTCAAGATTATAATTCAAAAGACAGCCGAAGCTCTAGCTTTACAACTATTAAAGTTAACTCCGAATCAAAGCCCTAGCGGCCATTCACTCTTCTTTTTCCTTTTCCTTTTCCTTTTTTTTTTGCGTTTATGCATATCTTGTATATATGTATCATTTTGCACTTTTTGCACCGAATGTTAAATACACTAGAGTTTTTAACCGCGCTACGCGCGGATAAGATATTATATGTATTTCTCAATTCTAAGAAAATAATGTATAATATTGTATTACATTATTTAAAGAATATAAAATAAGACTACATAACATAAATATATTTTTTTAATTTTCTTTGTGAAAATCATTATGTTGTTTGATTGTTGTACTTGATTCACATATTTGCATAGATATATGTAATAGATGAATAACTATATTTTTATTATCAGTAAATAATATATATTTATTATATAATATAAGAAAAATAAAATTATTTACTTTTTAAACAACCTTGTCTCATGTTGGGGATTCGGTTATAGACATATCATATTCGAAGAAGACATTTTACAGTTATCAATCTTCTTAAAAGTCAAAAAACAAATTTGAATATCAAAACAATATCTCATACGATCTCTTTGTGGAATAACTACTCTAAAGTAATTGAATTTAGGCATCAAAAAGACTGGAAATGGATGTGCAGATGTGTTATCTAAATCAGCTTTACAAAGTACTATTCATAGTTCATATATCATTTATGTCCATCCTATTTTTTTTGTCCATCATTTCTTAAACATCTTGAAATAATTGATGCTAATTAATAATAAAATTTTGGCTGGCAAAAAAATCAAATTTGTCTAATTATCGCTAAAATATTTTATTAATATTGTCTAAAAAACTTTCAAGTGATATCATAGTTTAATTTTTGTTAGTTTTTTTGTTAATTTTTAGAGTTTTTTTGTATTTAAGATTTTTTCCATATTAAGCTTCTATTTCTTTCACTGAATTGATATATATATATATATATGTCATAAAAATTACCATCAAATCATTTTTACTTATTTATTATTTTGTTTTTAATGAAAATACACCTTTAAATAATTTAATTTAAAATAAAATTATATATTAATTTGTTGTATTCTAACAATTTGATTGATTTAGGTGGATAACTTAAAAAGTTTTCATATAAATCGGGGAAAGCAATCTTATGTTGTCATATTATATTTATTTGTGTATATAGAAACTATATATAATGCTAGTGTAATAAAGAAAGAACATTATTTTTTGTAACTTCAAAAAGATACATTATTACAATTTGAAATTAATCAAAATTGAATAAAATGGTAATTAAATATTTGTAAATCTAATTGTTTTTTTATCTTATTCAGTTGGATTCTCATGAAAAGAAATCGATAGGTTAAACAAATGTTTCAAAATTTGTTGTGTTATTGTTTTGTCTATAAATTACAAAATTTATTGAATTGATATATTTAATTATTGCACCCTTAAATAATATTTTATTAAGACATTAGAGAACTATGTTTTGAGTTATTTTGTCAAAATTGTACAAAAATCTATATTTTTTCATCTTAGAATACAACAAATTTATATGTTAAACTTACTTTTACAAAATTCTTAACTTTGTCACGAAAACAAAAATCTATGCTTTTTCATATTTTTCAATGTTCTCACACTTTCAAAGAATATATTAGCTTAGTCATTTACTTATTTTTTTTACAAAACAAAGTATCGGAGTCTTGAAAGTTGAATTCATATTATTGTAATTGTACATAAGAGTTTGTGATTACATACTTAGTGGTTCTTGTATATGTGTTCAAGAAAGTTTCAATGGCTTAGTGGTAACTGTCCTATATTAATGTCATAATAACCCGGGTTCGATCCTTTCCTTTGCATTGTTTTTCATTTTTTACGAAAAAATAAATAAGATGACGTGGCAATTTCGGGTTCTCTGATTGGTTGATTTTTCTATCCTACGTGGACACCCTCTCCATGGCTTATATTTGCCTTTTAGTATAGTATTGATTTGTCTACTATTTATTGTGTTTTCACTTAATATTTTAAATATTTGTACCTCTCCCTGCAGATGAAAATTGTATGAATATATGTAGGCTTGCTACTTAATTGGGTTAGAGAAGCCCAATAATATATCAGATCAAATTTCGATTGCTCTACAGACTTTCTGTGGATATTTTATTTATATATTTCGATTATAGGCCCAAAGAGACAAGAGTCTGACTTATTTTATTTCAAATGTTTAAGGTGCAAAGGTATGCCTATGGTTATGTATGGTATTTTCCTCCTTGCATTCGCAGATGGATAATCCAGTCGCTTGTTGTTGTTGTGTCGAATTGTATATCTTTCTTTGTTTTGGCGTTGCTCTTCTTCTTTTCAAGGTGTGATTGGTTATTTTGGAATAAATGGCAAGAAAATAAATAGGTGAAAAAAAGAGAAGAAAAATTAAAATAGGAAAGAACAAAAACAGGAGTAAATTGTGTTTACTCTAATGTATGTGTCTTCATTTTACTCCACTGGAATAGTGACTAGAGGAAATAAGTGAAAATATGTGTTTACTTGATTGGTAATTAGATTTTTACTCTATAAATGACATTCAGTCGCACATTCTCAGTTTATACTTTTGGAGATTTGTAACCTACCAGCTTTGCATTCCATTCCACTTTGATGATAAACTTAGATGAAAAAGAAATTAGTGGTTAGATTTAGTCCATCACAAGCACACACGTTTGCAATTTTTTTTGTATCAAACTATTTGGTCATACCATTATACTGTCTATTCTACCGGTTTATTAGAGAGATTGTTTTTACTTTAAATTAAATTATTTTTTTTAGAGCTTGCTATTTTATTACATAGCGGTAAATAAAAACAAAATTAACTTTCTGTCAATACCGCCAATGCCAGAACTGTTGAAACCATGTATTTACACACTTACTTCATATCGGAAAACTTAATGAACTACACAATACACCAATATGTTTTTACTTATTTCAGAATCTTTGATGCATTACGCAGGCAGCAGATAATGCTGTCAACGAGAGATGAGTTGGAGTTGAATGGTAATAAATCGTCAGAGAGTAGATCTATAAAGACGATGACAAAAGTCATATGCGTTACTTCAATTTTTAAAACTGGAAACTAAATTTTCTGAACTACTCACTCTTGTTTTTTTTTTTTACCTTTTCCTTTGTACACCCAAATAAAATTACATCCCTTCACAAGATCGATGAAACATGAGTAGTGGGAAAGAGGTAATGAAATAAACCATCCCCTTCAACAGCACATAAGTGCCTATTTTTTTTTAAAACAACATTTCAGGTCTAAGTTTAACATAAAATGTAAAATAAATTTAAAGAAAAAAAATGGAAGCAACCATGTTCCTAGCTTAATAAAAACTAACCAGAAGCTTTTTTTTGCAAGCTCTACACACTCTTCTTCATGCCCCTGCAACTTAAGCCTTCTCTTCCACCCATTGCTTCCTGAAACCCCAAAAATTGGAAGGGAAAAAAAATTATATTTTTATATCTAATAAAACTAGCAAATTACACAACTCTCATCAATACTCAGAAGAAATTAATGTGGGCGTTATGAAAAAACTCATATGAGATAAAGTAGTACATACCTGAGACTGTTTGTTATCGATCATGTGAAGAAATGGTTCTTCATTGTTCTTAGACCCAACATGGGTCCTCTTAAGGCTCAAAAGCCCTTTCCACCTTCCCTTAGAGGAAGAAGATGAGAAGATGGGTCGCTTGAGAGAGAAGATGTTGGTAGCTTCATGAGGACTTTCTTCTTCATCTTCGACGAGGAGCTCTTCTCTCAATGTTCTCTGGACTTGGTTAGTCTCCTTGAATGGCAACAGCTTTCCTTTAGAGAAAAGTTCATCAGCAGGCATCATTGTGTAGTCGGAGACAGAAAACTCGAAGTTATCAGTAGCTGAGGAAGAACCCTCTGGTTTGGAGAGAGGGCTTGATCTTGGCGTCTTCGTCGTCTCAGGCCTAGTCTCAACGAAATCATTAGAGAAAGAGATTCTAGGACTTATGTCACCACCACCACTGAAGTTGTACATTTCTAAGCATGCCATTAGAGACAGAGCTCTATTGTGGCGAATTATAAACTCAGTTAAAAGACTCTTTTGGAGAGAGATAGAGATTTAATTCTGGTAGGGACAGTCAGTTGCACAGAGAAGCCTTGTGCAGTAACAGTAGTATTATATAGTACCCAATACTCATTTAGTTCTTTTGCACAAAGGATCAATGATAAAGCCATAATAAGCTAAATAGTGTATAATACTATTAATTTTTATCAAAATGATATCTTTATTGAAGGCAGATGTTACTGTTGAAGCGAAATTATTTATTGGATATAATTTTGTATCCAAGTGTTTCAAACACAGTTCAATTATTGGTGGATTCTGGTAATTATTTTTGATATTGTGACATGAAATGCATAGTTTTTTTTAACATACTTGGATAGTAGGACGTGGTTAATTGGTTTTGACGTTAGCACACTTATCAGCACCTTTTATTTTTATTTATTCTATTTTGGCCTTCTTTTTTTTCATCCTATTTATTTTTTTTCATTCTATTTTGGCCTTTTATAACAGGAATTTAAAATATAAAGTGGCTAGAGCTGGGTTGCGGGTCAAACCCGCCCCGCTGACCCGCCAACCCGCGGGTAAACTGATTTTTTTTACTCAAAAAATTTGACCCGCTTGACCCGCAAGAAAAAAATATGAAATCCGCACCCGCCCCGCTAAAACCCGCGGGTGATCCGCTAGACCCGCGGATAATATTAATAATATTAAAAATTATTAATTTAAATATTTTTTATTAAAATAACAATAAAATTTAATATTTTAAATATTTTTTTATTAAAAATAACAATAAAATTTAATATTTTAAATATTTTTTATTAAAAATAATAAATATTAATCTATTTATAATTAAAATTAAATTATTTTTCAAAAATTTTCTATTTAAAAATAATATTTTTAAAAAAAAATCTTTTCTTTTTTAGTTTTTGCGGGTTGGCGGGTACCCGCACTGAATTTTGGCTGACCCGCACCCGCTCCGCATAAAAATCACTCAACCCGCACCCGCACCCGCGAACCAAATTTTTCAAATCACTCGATCCGCACCCGCCCCGCAGCGGATCAAATGGGGCGGGGCCCACGGATAATGATTCATATTCCCAGCACTAAAAGTGGCATGCATTGCCAAGTCAGATCGTGAACGTATGGTATGATGTTTTGTCATAACGTAATAACTGTGTGTGTCTCCTAGTTATGAATACGTTGATAGTAGATTTCATTTTCATTTAGGAGGAACTATATTTACTGTGAACAAAAAAAAAGGAGGAACTATTTATACTAACAATAAAACTAAAGTTAAGGCACTGTTTTGACCCAAAAAAAAGTTAAGGCACTGTTTTTTTGTAATATACTCCTATTGACCAGTATTAAGGTTATGTTAAAAATATTATTAATGTTTATGGAAAAAAACTGTTAAGAAGTTGCGAAGAGTCACATACCTCTTTGCTTGTTTTGTTTCAGAACAAAAAAAACAAATACCCATGTACGCAGCTAACTTTTAAAAATTAATTTAGAGTCGCCATCTAATTAACAAAACATATAGAGTAAAATCTCCATGGATGATTTATTTTAAAGCGTTATCGGATGATTGCGGGAGGCTTCCTCAGGATATGATAACTTAATACTCCCTTCAATAGTATGGTTAGTATGGTATTTAGTTACTACTACGTATTATATTCATTGTTATTGTTTTACTTAATGTTTTTATCGGAGAGAGAGAGAGAGAAAGAACCTAATTACGAAAAATATAATTGGTCAACCTGCATTTACTTTTCAATTCTAGTGGAATAATGAAAAGATACCTCCTTGTGTAGTTTACTTTTCACTTCTAGGGCTTTGCAAGCTTCACAAATACCATTGGTAAGTAAGAAATGATTGTGGGTCCAAAAAATGAAAGATTCAAATTTGAATAATTGATAAAACTAATAAAAATGGAAAGAAATGAGGGAGAAGAGATATAAAAGGAAAGTGTCATAGTAGTCAGATTTGGAGAGATGGCATCTCTTCCACGGAAGTGTCTTTGAAAGCAACGTCACTCCTTTTTCTACAATGTTCTTAATAGTTTATATAAAAAATAACTGTATTAATGAGCTTCTGGGACAGCCAGAGCGTCTTATTTTGTTTTTGTGCAGAAAGTGTATGAATTTAGCTAGTGTCATCTCAGCTCATATGTTCGTGCAATAAACTCAACCAAAGATTTGTAAAAAGTATTGTTGTACATTGTCCATCTACGTGAGTTAAAGCTTCAACATTTCCAGCTACTCTTGTATGGTGAGAAATTTTTTTTTTTTGTTGCTAAAGGTAAATATCATAGAAATGAAATTAGATTTACAAGCATTGTAGATCTAGATTATGTTAAATGCTTGGAAAAAAAGGAAAAACAAAGTTGCAACAAAGATGAAGATTAGAAAAACGCAAGTCATCGCATCCACTTAGAGCATCTTTGTCCCAGCACTCTATTAGGGAGTGCTTATTTTTTTTACCTGATTAAAAAAAATTAAAAAAAAAATTAATCACGGACTGCCACGCATCGGTGAAGTCTTCGAAGAGCAGAAGCAACAAAAAAAACACGGCGTTTATTTTGCAGCTGAAAGCATCGTTGTTTGGCATTTTTTTGGGGTACATAGGACTAAGCACCTCATTTTTTTGTACGATAATGCTGCTCTTAGCCATAAGGGTGAGAAATTGCTTTCTATCTCTCCTTGTTGTTATAGTATTGCGCATTTTTCTGTCAATAAGCTTGAATAAAACGATGGGTGGCAGGACAAGGTGGTTGTGCATCACATTATTTCTTTGTTTCCAAAAATGATAGATGATGCATTGAGCCGTTGAGCCACTAATTTCCTCGACTATGTGAGTTTGATGTTTTTTTTTTTTTGCCATCTAAATTTTATTATATATATATATATATATATTACACCATAAACCCACCAACAAATGTGTAAAACGGGCCTACAAACAAGTCCACCAAAAAACATAAAGAAGCCCAAACATCGACCCCATTAAACCCACCCCAAGCAACGTGTCGAAATTGAAAAGACACAGAGGACACGTGCCGAAATTCCCACTGCTTTCACCGCTTGAAAAGTCTACGCCGGAAACCACCGAAACGTCTATCGGAGCCGACGGATCTCGAACCACACACAGAGGAAACCACACCGGAATCCTGATCACCACTGTTTTACCGGCTTAAATTTCATCAGCCGTAACCAAAGGACTTTACCACCGGATTCAATCTGGGATTTTAACCACAACCACCGAAACTACCTCCAACGACTATATTAGAGTTTTGTGGAATCGGCCTCTTCAACCGATGCGCCTGGGCATTGGAGAGCTTCAATCGATTGGAATCGAGATCTCTTCTAAGCTCGGGCCATCAACCAAGATAACGAACCCATCACACCTCGAGCACTCTTGAGGGAACCAGACAACACCATCACCATCATCCGATACTTTAGCCAGCAACCACCATCGAAGAAAAAATGGCTCGACCCCAGAGTCGAAAAGCCAGTCAACCACCATAAGAAGGTGCAATACTGGAACTTAAAACCACGGACATGCAGCTTAGAGGAACCACTGAATCCGAATCGATACAAACCGAGATGACAAAACATAATAATTAAAAAGCAAACTCTCGACCGACGACGTGTCTGTGATAGCCCACCGTCGTCGGCCGGAAAAACGGAATTCAGAGAAAACTGGTCTTTAGTGAGAAGATGGAGGTTTCTAGAGAGAGAAGATGATAGAATGTGTCATCAGTGTGAGTTCGATGTTATATTCAAAGAAACTCAATCTTCCATTAATTGAAATTTATAAAATAATAACCACTTGTTAAACGTATATGAACTAATTGTTTTGTTTTATTGGTAACTTTTTTTTCAGGTATGGATATATATAAGATTAAACAATTTACTGAAGACAATTTTTTTGTAGCAATATCATAGTTAGAAGGTTTTATATAAAAATATATGAATCATAATATTTCGAGCAGTGGGTGCGGTTTGACCCAATAGTGAAAATAGTGTTATTAGCTGGCGATGCCGACCCTTTCCCTGACCACACGTGCTTCCTCTGTTACACTCATTTAGTAGTAGTATATAATTACATCTATATATATATACACAACTACATTACGTAACGTATACTGTATACACATAGAGAGATAACCAAAGTGAACAATTTTGTTATTGCGTCTAATTTTCTAATTGGCTAAATGCTTACGTGAATGTTAGGTACTAATCATCTTACATTCGTTTAGTTAGTGTGAAATCAAAATTTAATCATGATGTAAGTCGTTAACATGAAAGGGCATGTAAGAAGTTTCTATATATATGCTCTGCTACATTTTTATATATTTTTAAGGGTTGAATTTTATTGAAACTTTCTTTAGTCTATTAGTTTATTAGTTCGACTTTTTATACTAGAAGAATCATTTTTTAAAAATCAAATTAGACAGGTTAATAAAGAAAATATTAACAAAAATATTCAACATAATAAATGAATACTATTGAGTACGATTTTTTTTTGACAACAAGTACGCCTTTTATAAGATAGTTTATTATAGTGCAGCCAGACATAATTTTTTATAAAATAATAGAATTATTAGTTGTTGGTGTAATATTTATTATAGTTTATAATACTATAAATTTTCTGCGTTACAAAAAAAAAGGGTTTGAATTCTTGTTATATAGTAGCAATAAGAAAACGTTTTATCTATTATCTACAATCCTTCTGTTTTTAGCCTAAGCACTGTCAATGTTTGGAAGCATTATTTGTGCATATTGTAAAATTTGGGGTCTTATGCATTTGATTTAATTTTCTGAACTATCTGATAAAAAGCTTCGGTTATGCTAAATACTTGAACCCAAACCTCTATAGGAAATGACAAAAGTGTTCAAAAATATTAATACTACAAAGTCTTTTAACAATGATTATAGTAAATAAAAAATTGAAACGTGCAGTCAAAGGACACCGGTTGTACCGCTTAGCTGACGGGTTAGCCAATCTTGCATTTTCTCTTACGTTTGGTTTACATAGTTTTGATGAGGCACCGTTGGAGGTTGCTGCTGTTATGCAAGAGGATGTCGCTGGATCTTCTAGACCACGACTAGCTCTATTGTAGACTGGTTTTATGTTTTTTTTGAATAAATCTTGGGAGTTAACTCCCATATTCCTACCAAAAAAAAAAAAAAAGGACACCGGTTGTCAATCACATGGTTCTAAGTGCGCTTTTCTCAGGTGCTAGTGGCAAGTGGGTTCACGCCACGTTTCTTTTTGCTAAGGCCCCACCGCTCTCGTCCGAATGACTGGTCAAAGTTAGAGTTCTCTGTTAATTTCCAAAATAATTGATTTGACCTTTTTGAAAATATTTAGTGCACTATTTTATAAGATTTGGAATTTCACATTTGGATTATATCATAAGAATCTAATTACATTATTGGCTTAGCCAACTACAATACTAAAGTGCTTTCGAAAACAACAAATTGAATTTGTAGCGCATCCGTCCTCCCATTCTTATCACGTGATTGTGAACCAAGACAAACTTAACTTGAAAACAGAACTCTTCAATGTCTCTCTAGTTCTCCCATTTTAGCATTCTTGGCAAATGATTTACTTCTGGTTTTCTTCATCATAAGCAAAAGTCGATCGGCCATTCATACGGGGCATCCTAACCCGTTAGCAAGTAAACACAATATATTTTTTTTGATCAAATATATATATATATATATTGTTGCTCTCACAACCATTATTAGCTCATTAACTTTTTAGATTAAGCTTAATAATTTATAAGTCATGTAATTTATATTATATATATATTAAAATTAGGATTAAGACAAATGTTTCATTTTATCATCAAAATTAAACTCTTAAATTAATTGTCATATGTAAGTGAAAACAAAATAAATCCATCATCATCCATATATAAGTATGTATCACTCACTATTCTGTCACCCCAAGGAATCTACCACTTCATATGGGCTATTGCCTATTGGTCACAACACACAAGCCTCACTAGTGCAATCGTCAACGCGTCTCGAAGGAGACGTTCTATTTCATTAATTTTGATCATTTACTTTACTGACTACATTTTTTGTCGTCACTTTACTGACTACATATTAAAATAATATTTGATGATATAAAAATATTTAGAATATCATCTAAACATTATAAATATAAAACTAATATATTGCTGCAAAGATGTCATAATTTAGGAATATATGCATCTAGTGATATTTAATTTTTTTTTATAATTATGTGTTTTTTTGGTAAACATGTTAAATATGTTGGTAACTGTGAGGATGTAACCAACGGACCTTAGGCTAGTAGCACTTAAGGAATAACCCTGATACGGTGAACCTGCAGTTCGATTTTTGTTGGCCACAAGAATTTAACATTGTACTTCTGGATTCCACAGAATAGTCGGTTAATCTCGGTCGCCAGACACTGTGGTTAAATTAAAAAAAAAAAAACCGGTGAGGATGTCAAACTTATATTTGATATATAACGTTTAGAAAGGTCATAATATGTATGTGTTGGATCCCTAATGGCCTATACATGCATCGGCAGTATATCCACAACTATTTTTTTTCTAGAAGTTAAGGGTTGGCCGTATATGATTAATTCATGATAATGTATTTTTGTATATATAATGTTTAAAGTAATTAGTACTAGTTAATGCGTCTAAAGATGTTCACAGGGTACTACGGAGGCGTACGTGCGGGGTTATACTGTTGTATTTTGAATTATTTTATCAAGCAATTGATAATCAAAAAATAATTTTAAAAATAAAAGACTTCAATATGGTCGGCATCGGATAGGCTGACAAATGGAAGCAATGAGCTGTAGGGAATTAATTGGAGTATGTGCTACGTATATCTACCACTGACCAAATACGATTCTTCCCTGTTTAAATTATTATTATCTATCTTATTAAAACTCAAGTACAAAATTGGAGTGTTTGGAGACTTGAATAGGATTATTAAAAAAATTTGGAGTGTTTGGAAACATGAATTGTAGTCTTTTAAAAAAAATTAATTTTGTTTGGAAACAAGGATAGTAGTATTAAAAAAAAGTAATGGGCTTATGTAATTAAGAAAAATTAAAAGTCCATCATATTATAAGAAACTATCTATCTGGGCCAGATTTAAAATATACGAAAACGGGTCAATCTAATTGGCTAAAACTTTTTCTTTTCTAAACTAACCATAAAACAAAATTTAAACTTTATACACATATTTCAAATCAAAATAATAATTTAAAGTTGATTTATATCAAAAATTGATTAAAAAATAATACATATATTCAAAAATGGATTTTTACTAAACTATTTTTCAATAACTATTATAAAAAAATGTTGTCAATATATATAATAAAAATACAATACAAAGCCCAATTTGAAATACCAACTCAAATTATGGTTTTTATATTTCATATTAAGTTTTAAAAATATTATATATGTAATTATTTATATGATGGTACGGATAAAATACTATTAGTTATATGATTACTTATATGATGATACATATAAAATACGATTAATTATATGATAACAGTATACGATATATAATAATGAATAGGGATGGGATTTCAGGCACCCATACGGGTTTGGTTCTGATCGGTTTGTGTTTCGGGTTTTCGGGATCAAAGATTTAAGCCCTGTTAGGATGTTTCTAAATTTTGGTTTGAGTTTGATTCGGATCTTTGCGGGGTTGGTTCGCGTTTGGATAACCCATTTAAATTATTTTTAAAGTTTTAAATCATTATCTATTTTAAATTTCTCAAAATCTTTAAATAAAATAATATATTACCTATAAATTTGAATAACATATGTCAGAATACCTTAGCTTAACATATCAATTGGCTTGATTTAAAATTTGGGATACGGAATCAATAATTATTTTAAGTATTTTTGGTGATTTGAGTATACTTTAACTATTGCAGATATTTACTTTTGACTATATATATATATATATATATATATTTTCAAGTTTTAAACCAATTTAAAAATATCATTTTTAATGTTTTATATACGTTAAATCTAAAAATAATTAATATATATATATATATAAGTATATAAATCTATTTTTTAGATAAATTCGGGTACTCAAATACTTCGGTTCGGATTAGATTTGGTTCTCTAAATAACAAATTTTTGAATAATTCGAATATTTAATCAATTTATGTTCGGGTTTGGTACTATATTTTCGGATCGGTATCGGTTCTGTTCCTTGGATTCATTTTGTAAAACTCTAATATTTACATAAAAAACAAATATCAATATATTTTTCAAAATATATACCCGCGCGCCTGCGCGGGTCAAAATCTAGTTCACGTTAATAGGGAAGCTTCTTAATTTAACATTGTAAACTCCCAAGGTCCAATTAGGGGGAAATTTCTAGAAATTGTTAAGAAGTTGAATTAATGCACATCAATATATATTGAGGCCGTTAATGACTACTATTTATTTTGTTTTATCAAAGGCTATATTCAGTGAAGAACCTAGAGAATCTAGAGGTGAGATGTGACAAAAGAACTGTTTTCTTATGATCAAAAAGGAAGAATCTGAGAATCACTGAAGAGGAAACAGAGCATAACCCCAACATGCTTCAATTGTTCTAATGCAAGTTTTGTTGTGTGTGTGTGTGATGTCTTGCAAGTTTGTAACATTGGGAATTGCGGTAAAAACTATATGATTTAATATTCAATAAATTACTAAATATGATAATTAAGAAATTTCATCATATTAAGTCTGGTCAGTGTAAAATATAATACAATTTAAGAATACAATAAGATAATAAAACTTTGGAAAATTTATGTAAATATAGTCACAATATATAATGTTTATATAAATATAAAAATATATAATATTAAATTGAAATAATTGAAGTCTAATAGAATAATAGTATTTAGGTTTTTAATTAATATAAAGGTACTAAAATATAAATTTCAAAACTAAAAAATATTACTAAGATTTGATATTTAAAAATAATTATGTATACTTATTATTTTTTTTCTCTATATATAGACTTCATGTTTAGCTTATCAAGTATCATAACATTTTGTATCTCTTACATATTCTACAAATATGCCTGCTATTATAGCTAACATTCTTGGTAATCGGATTCGAGTTTGTAATCGAAATATGTATCACCAATTAAAATTTGATTTGGTTGAGCATATATGGAAAACATTTGGCACATTATTAAGTGAAGATTAAGGCTTACTTAATTATTATTACGATTATAGTTTGATATTCTGTTTTATCATTTTTAAGATTGTTTTTATAAATTTTTATGTAATTTATGTTTGTTTGTGTTATTTAAAATATTATAACTCCTTTATTATATTTAACTTTAATATAAGTTTTTTATCACAAACTAAAATACATTAAAATAAAACGAAATAATAATCAAATTGTAATGATTAGAAACTTAGTGGAGATAACAGATTTAGTAAAATGTCCCAACTTAACTTTTAGTTAACTTATTTCCTAGGTTGGTATGGTGGGAAGAATTGTTTCTTGCAACCGCAGCAAGCGTATGAAGCACAGACTGGTGTTATGTCTCAGCCGCAGCAACTTCCCGGTTTCTTGCAACCGCAGCAAGCGTTTGAAACGCAGACGAGTGTTATGTCTCAACCGCAGCAGCACTGGGGTTACACGCAACCGCAGCAGCCGCATCATCACAGTTTGACAACAATGAGGACTCGAGTTTTCAACAAGCAGCACGAGCAAAATCATCAAATGGATGCTGAGTTTGAGTCGGGGATGAATAACAGTTCTGCGTATGGTATACATGACGACACATGCTTCTCAGCCGCTGCCACAACCGCCTCAAATGCAGGAGAAGCAGACTAGCGACGAGGAGTTTGCATAGGAGTACATGTTCATCTCATAGTTAGTAAAAGAATGGAGCAGAGGAAATTACCAAAAATGAGTTCAAGGACCACTTGTAATAGTTTAGGTTTATTCTTTCCGTTATAATTCACATTGGCACAGAGCCTTCATATATACAACAACATTTAATATTTTTGTCTTCCGCCATGTATTTGCCTATAGCGTCTCACCTGCCTTTGGCACTGCTCAAATCGATCTCGGTTCATAGACAAGTTAGGAACTTGATGGTTAGTGTCGAGGCTGTTCCCAGTTAGTCGATGTGTTGCCTTGTTTAGGACTAGAGTGTTTGGAATCAGTTCTTTACATGTTGGACTCGTTGTGTTCGGACGATGGAGTACGGCTTTGAGGGATTCTGAGACGTGCACGGCTTTCACGGTAAAATAACAGTAATATCAAAGAGAATAGTCGGAGACAGTGAAAATGCTAACAAGAAAGTGATATCAAAGAGAATTATACCAACCAAATTAACGGTTTTTCTCATTTTATTACTCACAACCATTCAGGTGTAAAAATGTAAAACTCAGAGGACGAGGAACGCTCCTTTGTGTATTCTCCCAGTTCCCTCTTTTTCTTCTGATATTATTATTCCGATGACACCTAAAGAAGAGCTGCAGCTTGCTTAGCTTGTTTGAGGGAAGAGAAATCAATAGACGCGAGCTTTGGGAGGGAAAGTCTCAATCTCATCGTCGAGAGTGTCCATGTGAACAGGCCTATACTCCAACCTCACTTTCTCATCTTCCCAGTACCCCAATGTATGCTTCATCCATTCTCCATCCTCCCTTTTCTGCGCACACAAGTCATTATATATATTTGAGTGCTGGTTCTCTATCATCACCATCATCTTCATCGCTATATGATATAGTCGTGTATATATATATATGAATGTTTTAAGAGGAAGAGAATGAAACCGTGAAATCCTCCCGAGCATGTGCTCCTCTGCTTTCCTTTCGTGCTTCCGCTGAATGCATTGTTATGGACGCGTTTATCAGAAGGTTCTCCAACTCTATTGTCTCTATCAGATCAGAGTTCCTGCACTCACCACATATAGCCTCAAGAGTTTTACCACACCGTTAATTTACATTAATAATTAATAATATCGATTCACAATGATAAAAGTATATTTTCTTCTTTTTTTTACCATATCAAACTCCGATCTTTAACCTGGACATCCTCGAAACTTTCCCATGCCTTGTCGATCAACTGACAACCTGCAATTATTTAAGAATTGGTGGCCTTTGCAGGTGAGATAGAGCTCTGAATTCACTATAATAGGTTAAGACAAGTTCTCATCTACTTTACCTTCTTCCAGTGTTTCTTGGGTGCGGAAGACAGCTGCATTGTTCTGCATAATCCTCTGCATGTTCAATCTGATACTTGATGTAGGAAGCGACCCGCTTGAGTGTCTTAACTTGTTCAGCCATTCGATCGTCTTCTTACCTGCATTCTCCTCTAGAGGTCTCTGTTTCTCACCTGCACCATTCGGAATAAGGCAATTAAAAACATCACAGCAGACTATTCCTTTTATATATATATTAATGATACTACACTCTCGAGAGTTCCTCAAATGTGACTAACCTGGTTTGCTTATCTCTGCAACCCTATTTGCACAAGCACGGCCGAACACAACAATATCGAGGAGAGAATTTGCACCAAGCCTGTTGGCACCATGAACAGATGCACAAGCTGCCTCCCCAGCAGCCATAAGCCCAGGAACCACTGCATCTGGATCATCTCCTTTTATGGTCACTACCTGCACGACAAAACAAAAATAATTACTCTCGACTTCTAGTGCATCTCATTGATTAACTCTACACAAATTTCAGCAAAACTTCTTCAAAGGCTTCTCCTATTCTTACCTCGCCGTGGTAATTTGTTGGAATACCACCCATGTTGTAGTGGACAGTGGGCAAAACTGGAATTGGCTCTTTAGTAACGTCAACACCAGCAAAGATTGCAGCTGTCTCAGAGATTCCAGGAAGCCTTTCTTTCAGAACTTCTGGTGGAAGATGATTCAAATGGAGATAGATATGATCCTTATGCGGTCCTGGCAATATTAGCAACAGATCCAAAATGAGTATTAAAAACTAAACATATCACAAAATTAATCTTGGATACAGCACAAAGACATGCAACGAGAGTTTCTCCAAAAAACTAAAACTAGTTCTAAGGAAAGCATACCTACACCACGACCTTCCCTGATTTCCATAGTCATAGATCTGGAGACAACATCTCTTGATGCAAGATCCTTGGCAGTTGGAGCATATCGTTCCATAAAACGTTCACCTTCACTATTTCTAAGGATGCCACCTTCACCTCGAGATCCTGCAATTGTATAATAGACAATGTAAATGTCGCGAACACACATTAAATCTTTATCTTGCAAAACAGATTCGTGCATGTGAGGAGAAGACGCTAACCTTCAGTGATGAGACATCCGGCTCCATATATACCAGTTGGGTGGAACTGAACAAACTCCAAGTCCTGCATAAAGTTGTTAGACAATAACATTATTAGCGCGAAAAAGACATTGTTCACCATTAATCTCAAAACGAAACAGGTGGCAAACCTGGAGTGGAAGACCGGCACGTGCAACCATGGCATTGCCATCTCCTGTGCAAGTATGTGCTGAGGTTGCTGAGAAGTATGCTCTGCCATAACCCTGGGAGAAACATGAGCCATCATGTTAAGTATATTTGCACTTCTTGAAAAAAAAATTATCATATAAAGCTACTCAAAATTAGCTCACCCCAGTGGCCAAAATTGTTTGTGCAGAGCGGAAACGATGCAGTGTTCCGTCTTCCATGTTTAGTGCAATTACACCCTGGCAAGTGCCTGCAGATCGGATAACAATGTTGCATAAATACTAACAGAAGGTACAAATAAAATAAAGAGATATCCGATATACATACCATCACTAGCCATGAGCAAATCCAGAGCGAAGTATTCAACAAAGAACTGTGTGTTATGCTTCATAGCTTGTCCATATAAGGTATGCAAGAGAGCATGTCCAGTTCGATCAGCAGCGCAAGCACAACGATAGGCCTGACCACCTGATGATAGAATAAAAAAAGAAAGCCAATATGATAAAATCCTTTCTAAAAAAAAAGAGAATAAGTCGAAGGTCAATAAGAGTGTAGACAAAGTCACCTTTGCCAAAGTCGAGACTCTGACCACCAAAGGCACGCTGGTAGATTTTACCCTCTTCAGTACGGGAAAAAGGAAGGCCGTAGTTCTCAAGTTCAATCACTGCTTTTGGTGCCTCTCTACACATGTACTGGATAGCATCTTGATCACCTACACAAATAAGAAAAGAAAAGAAACTCAAGATCAATTAAAAAGCAAGATCAATTAACTAATAGAAAAGGCAAGGAGGAGGGAGATTACCAAGCCAGTCACTGCCTTTAACAGTATCATACATGTGCCATCTCCAATCATCTTCAGACATGTTTCCCAGTGCAGCGTTTATACCACCCTGCAAATCACATAAAGATCAAATCTCAAAGAAAAAACCCAAACATCCATTTTATAATCGAATAGTAACAAAAATATACCTGAGCAGCGACGGTATGGGAGCGGGTGGGGAAAAGCTTGGTAATGCAAGCGGTGTTAAAGCCATGCTCAGATAATCCAATGGCCGCTCTAAGGCCAGCACCACCAGCTCCAACAACCACCGCGTCATAGGTGTGATCCACTATCGTGTAATCACCCGTCTGCTACATACATATGGATTATATAAAATAAGCACAAAAGCAATTACGAAACGGGACTCGATCAACATCCTCAAAACGATGGTTCCTGAATAAAACCAAATGCACAAACGGAAAACTAAGGAGAAGGAAGTGAGAGATCTTACAGAGGAGGAGGAGGAGAAGAATCTAGAAAAGCGAGATCCAGAGAGTGAGGTCCTTGATGAAGGAGCTCGGAGGCTACGAGAGACGCAGCGCCACATCTTCTTCTTCGTATTGAAGAATACACAAGCGGATCAGTTGTATGTATCAATGCAAATCCGTAGAAATGAACTCACGAGCGAACGGAGTGAGAGCAGACACCGAGGTGCTTCCAAAAAGAAAAATGGAACACGATGATGACTCCTTAAATTCCGTTGCTACCCTTACTCTCATACCATTATTACGTTACACCGGTTTACGTTACTCATTATTTTTGTTTATCACGTTGCTAGGACATCAATTCCGTTGTCGTCCAGCGGTTAGGATACCTGGCTTTCACCCAGGCGACCCGGGTTCGATTCCCGGCAACGGAGCTTTTTTTTAGTTTTGCGAATTGTTGATTTTACTTAAACACTCACATCAGTGCACCATTACATGTTCTAAACTTCTCTAAAAGCTTGCAACTGCCAAATAAAAATAAAATATCCACAAAAGCAGAAGGCCAATTGTTTTTAATCACATGAGAGCCTCGTAAAACACCACTCCCTTACTCTCATGTTTCCAAAGGTTTCCAAGTGTCTACTGAACTTACAAAAACTTCCGATGTCTCTAATGACCAAAGCCCTTTCAGGCAAAAGTAACCGGTCATGTTCCGGAAAAATAAAACACACCGAAGTGGTTTTCAATGCGAGGTCCTAACTGTTGAGGGAAGACAGCATCCCTCCAGCTGAACTAGGCAGCACCACTTCCCAACCTGGACCCTTCACTGGAAAAGCTTCACCAGCTTCTGGTTCTGTCTCTCCTGGTGAAGTAATCATCAGGTCACTCCTGTCAAGCAACCGGTCAAGATCCTCCTCACTTATATCGGTTTGTATCAGCTTATCTTCAGCAGTTTCATCGTCCTTAAGCAATGCCAGTATGTCCTCTTCCTGTGTGTTTGTTTGGTTCAAGCCTTTTACTAAAATATGGGGGGTATTTTAAAAAAAGGATTTGGTTCTGAGAGAAACTAAACCTCTAGGGGTATTGAAGACTTGGCACGTTCTTGATGAAACTGCCCTTTGCCAATAACCACATGTTCCAGCTTAAGCTTACTGTACGCTCGTTTCAGAACTCGGCCCTGAGAAAAATGTCATAAACAAGTCTCAGTAGACAACAATCTCACCGACCTAGAGAGAGTATAAGTTGACTGATGAAATATCAAAATTTTCACCTCTACTGACTGAGCCGTCGCAAGCCTGTAAACATGAACAGGTTTTGTCTGACCAATTCTGTGGCATCTGTCCATGGCTTGCAAGTCCATTTGAGGGTTCTGGAGAATGATGAGGTAACAACAGTTAGACACCACCCGACAGAAACAAGACCAGGGAAGAAATTCTTAGAAAATAGACTAATTTTGATTACCCAATCGCTGTCGTAGAGGATACATGTATCAGCAGCAGTAAGATTAATCCCGAGTCCTCCAGCTCTGGTACTGAGAAGAAATATTCTACAGCTGCTCTTTTCATCATTGAATTCGTCAATCTATTTCATAAGAGAAAGAGACTGAGACCTTGTGGTTATGATATGGTAAGAATACTTTTTATATGGAAAATCAGCTTGAGCAAAGGAAAAACCTGTCTTCTCCTTTCATCCAGTTTCACATTGCCATCGATTCTGCAAACCTCAAACCCCTTCTCACTGAAGTAGTAATCCATAATGTCCAGAATTTTTGTCCATTGGGTGAAGACTAGGACCTGCTCATCAGGAAAAAAAATTAGAAAAGGTCTCATGGGAAATGAGCTACGAGCCAGGGGATTCTAAAACATACTTTGTGATTTTTGGCAAATAACCGAACAAGCAATCTCTCCAATAAGCGGAATTTACCGCACTGTCCAACAATGTCTTCAATTGGAGGGTAGAAATCTGTCAAGAAAAGAAAACAATTAGACAGATCAATAATAAAGAAAAAAAAAAATCATTTGTTTCCATGAACTAAGAAGGCACAGTGACATACATGAACCATCTATTTGCCCCGCAAGAAGGTCAGGATGGTTGCAGTTCTTCCGAAGTTGAATAACCAGATTGTTAAGCTTTCCCTTCCAGCCTTGACCTGAAAGTATAAGGGATGAAGAAAGCAATGCAGAAGAGGCAAACTGTAAAGCATAAAACACACAGAAAAACAAGTACCTGGGATAGCATTCTCGCCAAGGTGTGCCTCCAACGTGCGATTCACAAGATGATCCTGGAAATTTTTCTGATGATCCGTCATTGTAGCATAAATAATAATCTCCTTTTTCCTCGGAAGTAAGAGCTCAACATCACATTTCATTCTTCGGAGGATGAAAGGTCGTAGTATATTATGAAGTTTCGCAACAACCTAGACAAAAATTTACTCTTCTCATGATATGTACAATCAAAGAAATCTACTGAAATTAATCATAATTGTTCATACTTGAGCTCTTCTTTTCTCTTCTCCTTCTTCCTTACTTGCTTCACTTTTGTTCTTTTCAGAAAAATCAAACCTATAAAGTACTCAAATTATTAGCTGAATATTTAAGGAATAAATGTAAAAAAGATGGCAACTGTTTTGCTATAAAAAAACAAAAGACAACATGCTAATTACAGAAAACAGTAGAAAAAAGGCCAAGTTCGTACCAGGATTCAAATTCGTCATGTGATGCAAAGATGTCAGGCAGAATAAAATTCAACAGGGACCAAAGCTCAGACAAATTATTTTGCAGAGGTGTTCCTGTCAGCAGAAGTTTGTTCTCCATCTTCATGTGTTTAAGTTCCCTCAGCAATTTACATTGGTGGTTCTTCAACCTGTGGCCCTATAGGATGCAAGAACAAACTTATAAGTTAGAAGGACTATCTTGATCATAGAAACTAATGTGCCTAAGACACCAGTCAATCTGGAAAATTACCTCATCAATCACAACATATTTCCATGGATAGTGCCGCAGATTTTTTCTAGCATCATTCATAGCAACCTCATAAGAAGTGATGACTATGGGGAACTTCGGACCAACAGTTTTGGGCATGTGCTTCCTCCTGAGCTCATCCCTTTTTTTCTTATCTCCATGGTAGATTATTGCATTGATGGAAGGCGTGAACCTATTCAACAAGGGGGGAAAAAATGAAAACGACCCCAAAGCTTGACATCTAGATAAACACAAATGGTCAAGAGAGTACCTGGCGATCTCATTCATCC